>NC_056750.1:838288468-838418468 GCF_019279795.1 Protopterus annectens | reverse complement strand
AATGCGGACAGGGGGATTGTATTTTTTTTTTTTTTTTTTGCTGATGGTGTCTAACCCTGTTATGCCACAAATTCTGCCGTCCTCATTGTTTTATCATATGTCTGTTTACCTTAGTAATCTACTAGGGATAACATTTGTTTTTCTGTACAGTGTTATTATTACAGCTTTCCTTATGCTGTACACTACTATATACTACTGTATTGCCATGAGTTTTTTGATTCTGAAGTATAATGCACAAGCTTTTGCATTAACTGTAAGTGCAAACTGATGAGCAACATTTATAAAAAGGGATGGTATGGTTACAAAGATGGTAAAATCAGCAAATGAGGCAAAAATTAGGTAACAAACCTGAATTACCAGAGGATGGTAAGGGACAAGGTTATAAAGACTTGACTTTCAGTGTACCAGAATTAGATAGTAGCCATGTTCTACATCCAGGTACACATACATGTCATTGCAGTGGGCAGTGATGCATGTCAGGGAATACAGAGCTGCAGTACTGCAGAATGACATTAGTGCAGTAGATATGTAGCCAGCATATGAGCTGCAAGGCATGCAGTTGTGGGTGTGCTGCATTAATGAAGTAGATATGCAGCCAGCATATGAGCTGCAAGGCATGCAGTTTGTGGGTGTGCTGCATTAATACAGTAGATATGCAGCCAGCATATGAGCTGCAAGGCATGCAGTTTGTGTGGGTGCTGGTGGTATTAGTGAAGTGCTGCTTTGTGTTCGTAGCAAACCTTGAGCTTTCAGCATATGATGTGTTGAGACGGTTCTACCTGACATAGCCGAAACCACACAACACCGACAACCACATCACCGACACCACATATTCGACAGTCCATAAACACGAAACCACACATAACCGACAACGAAATAACCGACGGTACACAAACACGAAACCCCATACACTGCACACACCACAATAACAATTATTAAAAACAAAACACATCCCCATTCCACAAACCACACACACAACACAAGCACACCAAAATCCTTACAAGCCCACACTAAACCTTACCCTAACCCTAAGGTCTGTCACTATCGCACACTTACCTACCCGCTCCCTAACCCTAACTCACTTAACCCGCCTATCGCTCCCTAACCCTAACTCACTTAACCCACCCCTATCGCTCCCTAACCCTAACTCACTTAACCCACCCCTATCGCTCCCTAACCCTAACTCACTTAACCCACCCCTATCCCCACAGACCGTCAATCTCCACACTTACCTGCCTCGCACCCTAACGTCCGTCACTACCGCATACTCACACAGCCTTTCCCCATGTCGGCATCCTCGGCGTTGGTGTTGTCATCCGTCGTGTCGGTCTTCTGCATTGTCGATGTTCTGCAACTCGCGATTCGCGTCGGTCTTCTTCGTTTTCGGTCTTCTGGAGCTCCGAATTCCGCTGTCGGTCTTCTGCGCTGTCGACGAAGTCAGGTAGAACCGTTGAGACACATTACTGCAGTGAGACAGGATGGCTTGAGTGGATACTAGATGCTGTTTGCAGAACAGAGGAATATATCGCTGTGTGGCAGTTTATTAATTTAGCTTAACTTTAGCTTTATTAATGTGTTTATAATTAAACAGACATTTATAACAAAGGACAGTATAAGTGCACATTAGTGGAACAACTAAAGCAATGAAGATTAACAAAAAAGTAAAAATAAAAATAATTGAATGCATAGTTCAGATATAGATTTGTGTAAAATTATGATGTCTGATATAACCAGTATCACAAATATATAATAAATAAATAAATGAGTGCCATTTGTGTGTCCTGAAAGTTAAAGAATTCACTGATAAAGTCATTCAACCGCTATTACGAGCAAAGTTACATGAGGTGAAATTCTGATGAAAGCACACAGAAGACCAGCAGATGACCGAAGTAATTCTCAGTGGAAAAGCCAGTGAAATATCAAGACATTGTTCGGTGGAAATACTAACTCTCAGCAAAGTCTCCCATAAAATATGATCAGGTCTATCTCCTAGGGCAAACATTGTAGAGTATCAGGACCAAGAAGAAATCTAGTTTTACAAGCAGAAAATAATCCCATTCAGTTAGTACTTCAGGGCGTATTAAAAGATTGCCCCAGAGTATAGTCCAATGCCGATAAGCTATGAAGCCCCTAAGATGAAACATGCTAAATCAAGACAGTTACGCCAAATGCCTCACTAGCAGTTCTGACAAGAAAACAAGTTGGATAGGGGACTTCCAAGATGGCTGCACATTGATTAACAGCTTAATTCAAGCTCTCCTAGTGAAAACAGAGACTCAGCAAAGAACTCCAGTAGACTTGTGTTTATGGGTAAATTTCAGTAACAGGCTCATAAGTGTATTGCCTGGATGCCAGAAAAAAGAAATACAGAGGACCTGGAAAAAATCAGCTACAAAAAGTGAGGAAAAAACACTGACTGGGGAAAGTTCTGCAGCTGTTCAGCAAAAAGCAGTGCACCTTCCAGACATGAATTCCAGTAACCTACGGGAAGATATAAGACAACTGCACAGAAACCTGGTTAAAATAAAATAAAATAAAACACTAATGGAATATATCAACACAAGCAACAAAAGGCTGGAAAAAATGGAAGAAGCTTTAAACACAGTTGCACAGCATTCATATGTCTATGAATTCCTTCACCATCTTGTTTTGACTCGTTAGCATACACGGATAGGGTCACTTTAATGATGTTGCCCATTACCATTTCATAGTATGGCCATTCGCATATACCATGGCTGACCATGCTGCTTGGCTTGCTCATGTCACAGACCCTGTTTTTCTGAGATACATACACCCTGTGTGTGGCCGCTTATCACACAAATTAGCTTACCACAATGTGGCAAGTGTGTTCTGAGTCTCTCTGTTTATGTCCTGCAGGTCTTTCCATATTAAGAACCAAATGTGAAGTATTCTTTATGAAACAGTGCATGCTAGAACCTAGAATCCTGATGCAGATGAGCTGCTAAGACTAAATATACTGCAGAAGCTATAAAACCTGAATAGAGCGTGCATGCAAAGAAAGGAAATCATTAGCAGAACGAAAGATAGCTTAACAGACAAAGATATTTTGTGCATGAATTTACCGTGTTATGATTTAAGAGTATTTGCATCATTCAAACTAATTCAACATTGTCCTCAGCAGTTAAATCTAGATGGAAGTAAAGAAGTGGTCTTTGAATGACTTCTTCTTTATCTAAGCTGATCTGACAAGATGATGGTACATAGTACCACAGGTTTGTAAAAAAATATAACTCATAAAATGGTCTCCATGCATGTTTCAAGCTTATTGGCTACTGCAATTTTGTGTACATGGATGAATTGCTTACTTCACAAAATCCAAAAACATGATACATAAACAGTTTGAATTACATTTGTTGTATTAGCTAGAAGGCCAAACTTGACCAGTGTCAACCATAGAAATCCTAATGCATAGGGATTTTCTTTATAAAGACAGTTGTATGCAGATATAAAGATGATTTTTTTTTTTGCCTGTTAAGTATTCTTATTTCAAATCTTTCAAATAACTGTGCATACTGATAACATAACTAAGAAGTATTTATGAGAAGTCATTTACTTATTTCTCCACAATTTCCTTTTTTCATCTAGAATTTCCATTTTGGGTAAGACATTTTGCTCACTGTGGTTTGACATCATAACCAGCAGACTTGTTTTATTATCTGATGAAAAAGACTGATAATATGGATAATGTATTTCTATTTGCAGCTGAATGAACTCTGTACAATAGCAGAAAGACATAGCAGGGACACTGGTTTAACAATTTAGCTGCCTCTTTTAGATTCTGCATAGAAATTGTCCACAATTCCAGCTATACTAATGCTCAAAGTAGCCCTAAGTTTAATACATGCATTCCTCAATACCTCTACCTTTGAAATGATGCCAAGTCAATGAATCTACAGGCTTCCCTAAGGGAATACATGCTACTAATTCATCCCAACCCCTACTTGTAGTCCTCAGATTGCAAATCTCTGCTTTCACACCTTTCCTTGAGGGATGTTTTTGCACTTTGCTTATTTTTCTTAAGATACTTACATTTCTATCAGGTGACCTTCTTTCCTATGTATTACACATATTAACTAATGACAGAATGACCATATACTGACCACGTGTGTGATAATATGGACTTTGCAGAGCTGCACTGTCTCTCTTTTCATGTATCGTCTGTTACGGTTTCATTTGTTTTTTTAGGGCTCTCTAACCTACCTCTGTGTTCATCTGCATGGTCTGTCTAGAATCATGCACACTCCACATGAAGTTTCAACATAAATATGGACAGTGGGATTGTAGTTCACTGTTTTTTTTTTTTTTTTTTGCTGATGGTGTCTAACCCTGTTATGCCACAAATTCTGCCCTCATTTTTGTTTTAATATTCTTTTCCTTACCTTTGTCATCTGATAGGGATCACATTTGTTTTTCTGTACAGTGTTATTATTACAGCTTTCCTTATGCTGTACACTACTATATACTACTGTATTGCCATGAGTTTTTGATTCTGAAGTATAATGCACAAGCTTTTGCATTAACTGTAACTGCAAACAAATGAGAAACATTTATAAAAAAGGATGGTATAGCTACAAAGATGGTAAAATCAGCAAATGAGGCAAAAAATAGGTAAGAAACCTAGATTACCAGAGGACTGTAAGGGGCAAGGTTGTACAGACTTGATTCTCAGTGTGCCAGAAATACACAGTCGACATGTTCTACATACAGGTGCACGTACATGTCATTGCAGCAGACAGTGATGCATGTCACAGAATACAGAGTTGCAGTACTGCAGAATGACATTAATGCAATAGATATGGCATGCAGTCTGTGGGTGTGCTGCATTAGTGCAGTAGATAGGCAGCCAGGCTATGCACTGCAAGGCATGCAGTTTGTGGGTGTGCTGCATTAGTGCAGTAGATAGGCAGCCAGGCTATGCACTGCAAGGCATGCAGTTTGTGGGTGTGCTGCATTAGGGCAGTAGATATGCAGCCAGCCTATGAGCTGCAAGGCATGCAGTTTGTGGGTGTGCTGCATTCATGCAGTAGATATGCAGCCAGCATATGAGCTGCAAGGCATGCAGTTTGTGGGGGTGCTGGTGGTATTAATGAAGTACTGCTTTGGGTTGGCAGCTAGCATTGAGCTTTCAGCATATGAGCTGGTGAGACACATTACTGCAGTAAGACAGGATGGCATGCATTAATACTTTATGTTGTTTCCATGTGTTAAAACAGAGAAATAAATTGCTGTGTATCAGTTTATTAATTTAGCTTAACTTTAGTTTTATTAATATGTTTATAAGTAAACAGACATTTATAACAAATCACAGTATAAGTGCACATTAGTGGAACAACTAAAAAAATAAAGATTAACAAAAATGGACAAAAAATCAAATAAAAATAGTTGAATGCATAGTACAGATATAGCTTTGTGTAAAATTGTGATGTCTCATGTGACAAGTATCAGAAATATATAATAAATAAATGAGTGCCATTTGTCTGTCCTGAAAGTTGAAGAGTTGACTGATAAAGTCATTCAACCACTATTACGAGCAAAGTTACATGAGCTGAAATTCTGATGAAGGCAAACAGAAGACCAGCAGATGACTGAAGTAATTCTTAGTGGAAAAGCCAGTGAAGTGTCAAAACATTGTTCAGTGGAAATCTTAACTCAGGGCAAAGTCTCCCATAAAAGATGATCAGGTTTATCTCCTAGGGCAAACATTGTAGAATATCAGGACCAAGAAGAAATCAGGTTTTATGGGCAGAAAAAAGTCCCATTCAGTTAAAATTTCAGGGTGTATTAAAAAATTGTCCCAGAGTGTAGTCCATAGCTGATAAGTATCTGCTGGTCTTCTTTTTGCCTTCATCAGAATTTCAGCTCATGTAACTTTACTCGTAATACGTATACTCCTACTCTAATATCACCCACCCCATCCAACCACTACCTTTCTTTCACTCCACTAACTACCTTGATTATAGCAAGTTCAGATGCTCATAAGCCTAGTACTTATTATACAGCAGGAATTTCTTATTGTAACATTTGTTAATGTCTGTTATGTACTTCACAGATAAAGATTCTAGTTGTCTATTGATGTACTATGTTCTTTATCTGTAAATATGTTGTAAGTAATCGCTATGTAATCCAATATAACTACTGTCTGTTTATTTTAACTGTGGAGCTTTTCTCCCCGGGCTTCCGCTGAAAATGGACCTACGTCTAGTCGGACACTCCTGGTCAACAAATGTAAATAAAATAAAATAAATAAATAAAATAAATAAGCTATGACACACCAAAGATGAAACATGCCAAATCAAGACAGTTAAACCAAATGCCTCACTAGCATTTCTGATAAGAAAACAAGTTGTATGGGGGACTTCCAATATGGCTGCACATTGGGTAACAGCTTAATTCTAGCTCTCCTAATGTGAAAACAGAAACTCAGCAAAGAAGACCTGTAGACTTGTCTTTATAGGTAAATTTCAGTTACTGGCTCATAAGTGTACTGCCTTGATGCCAGGAAAAATGAAATATAGGAGGACCTGGAAAAGTTCAGCTACAAAAATGAGGAAGAAACACTGACTGGGAAAAGCTCTGCAGCTGTTCAGCAAAAAGCAGTGCACCCTCCAGACATGAATTCCATTAATCTACATGAAGATATAAGACAACTACACATAGACCTGGTTAAAATAAATAAAACACTGATGGCATATATCAACACAAACAACAAAAGGCTGCAAAAGATGGAAGAAGCTTTAAGCACAGTTTCACAACATTTATATATTTATGAACTGCTTCACCATCTTATTTTGACTCATTAGCTTATATGGATAGGGTCATTTTAAAAATGTTGCCCATTGCCATGTCATTGTATGGCCATTAGCATACAACATAGCTAACCATGATGCTTGGCTTGCTCATGTCTCAGAGTCTGTGTTTCTGTGATACATACACCCTGTGTGTGCCGCTTATCACACAAATGAGCTTACCACAATGTTGCAATTGCTTTGAGTCTCTCTGTTTATGTCCTGCCTTATTTAGATTCTGCATTGAAATTGTCCACAACTCCAGCTATACTAATGCTCGAAGTAGCCCTGCATTCTTCCATACCTCTGTCTTTGACATGATGCCAAGTCAGTGAAACTACAGGCTTCCCTAAGGGAATACATGCTTTGTATTCATCCCACCCCCTACATGTAGTCCTCAGATTGCATATCTCTGCTTTCACTCCTTTCTTTGAGGGATGTTTTTGTACTTTGCTTATTTTTCTTAAGATATTAACATTTCTATCAGGTGACCTTCTTTCCTATTTGTTACACATATTAAGTAATGACCGAATGACCATATAATGACCAAGTGTTTGATGATGCATACTTTGCAGAGCTGCACTCTCTTTTCATATATCCCCTGTTAATGCTTCATTTGGCTTTCTTAGGGCACTCTGACTTACCTCTGTGTTCATTGACATGGCCTGTCTTGAATCATGCACACTCCATATGAAGTTTCAGCATGAATATGGACATTGTATTTTTTTTTTTTTTTTTTGCTGATGGTGTCTAACCCTGTTATGCCACAAATTCTGCCTTCCTCATTGTTTTATATTATGTTTGTTTACCTTAGTAATCTGATAGGGATAACATTTGTTTTTCTGTACAGTGTTATTATTACAGCTTTCCTTATGCTGTACACTACTATATACTACTATATTGCCATGGGTTTTGATTGTGAAGTATAATGCACAAGCTTTTGCATTAACAGTAAGTGCAAACAGATGAGAAACATTTATAAAAAGGGATCGTATGGCTACAAAGATGGTAAAATCAGTGAATGAGGCAAACATTAGGTAACAAACCTAAATTACCAGAGGACTGTAAGGGACAAGGTTATAAAGACTTGACTTTCAGTGTACCAGAATTAGATAGTAGCCATGTTCTACATCCAGGTACACATACATATCATTGCAGTGGGCAGTGATGCATGTCAGGGAATACAGAGCTGCAGTACTGCAGAATGACATTAGTGCAGTAGATATGTAGATGGCATATGAGCTGCAAGGTATGCAGTTTGTGGGTGCCCTGCATTAGTGCAGTAGATTAAGCCAGCATATGAGCTGCAAGGCATGCAGTTTGTGGGTGTGCTGCATTAATGCAGTAGATATGCAGCCAGCATATGAGCTGTAAGGCATACAGTTTGTGGGGGTGCTGCATCAGTGCAGTAGATATGCAGCCAGCATATGAGCTGCAAGGCATGCAGTTTGTGTGGGTGCTGGTGGTATTAATGAAGTGCTACTTTGTGTTCGTAGCTAGCCTTGAACTTTCAGCATATGAGGTGGTGAGACACATTTTTACAGTGAGGCAGCATGGCTTGAATAGATGTTAGATGCTGTTTGCAGAACAGAGGAATAAATCGCTGTGTGGCAGTTTATTAATTTAGCTTAACTTTGTCTTTATTAATGTGTTTATAATTAAACAGACATTTATAACAAAGCACAGTGTAAGTGCACATTAGTGAAACAATTAAAGCAATGAAGATTAACAAAAAAGGACAAAAAAGTCAAAATAAAAATAATTGAATGCATAGTCCAGGTATAGTTTTGTGTAAAATTATGATGTCTGATGTAACCAGTATCACAAATATATAATAAATAAATGAGTGCCATTTGTGTGTCCTGAAAGTTGAATAGTTCACTGATAAAGTCATTCAACCGCTATTACGAGCAATGTTACATGAGGTGAAATTCTGATGAAAGCACACAGAAGACCAGCAGATGACCGAACTAATTCTCAGTGGAAAAGCCAATGAAATGTCAAGACATTGTTCGGTGGAAATGCTAACTCTCAACAAAGTCTCCCATAATAGATGATCAGGTCTATCTCCTAGTGCAAACATTGTAGAATATCAGGATCAAGAAGAAATCAAGTTTTACAAGCAGAAAATAATCCAGTTCAGTTAGTACTTCAGAGTGTATTAAAAGATTGCCCCAGAGTATAGTCCAATGCCGATAAGCTATGAAGCCCCTAAGATGAAACATGCTAAATCAAGACAGTTACACCAAATGCCTCACTAGCAGTTCTGACAAGAAAACAAGTTGGATGGGCGACTTCCAAGATGGCTGCACATTGATTAACAGCTTAATTCAAGCTTTCCTAGTGTGAAAACAGAGACTCAGCAAAGAACTGCAGTAGACTTGTGTTTATGGGTAAATTTCAGTAACGGGCTCAAAAGTGTACTGCCTGGATGTTAGAAAAAAGAAATACAGAGGACCTGGAAAAAATCAGCTACAAAAAGTGAGGAAGAAACATTGACTGGGGAAAGCTCTGCACCTGTTCAGCAAAAAGCAGTGGACCTTCCAGACATGAATTCCAGTAACCTACGGGAAGATATAAGACAACTGCACAGATACCTGGTTAAAATAAATAAAACACTATTGGCATATATCAACACAAGCAACAAAAGGCTGGAAAAAATGGAAGAAGCTTAAACACAGTTGCACAGCATTCATATGTTTATGAATTCCTTCATCATCTTGTTTTGACTCATTAGCATACATGGATAGGGTCATTTTAATGATGTTGCCCATTAGCATTTCATAGTATGGCCATTCGCATATACCATGGCTGACCATGCTGCTTGGCTTGCCCATGTCACAGACCCTGTTTTTCTGAGATACATACACCCTGTGTGTGGCCGCTTATCACACAAATTAGCTTACCACAATGTGGCAAGTGTGTTCTGAGTCTCTCTGTTTATTTTTTTACAAACCTGTGGTACTGCAGGTCTTTCCATATTAAGAACCAAACGTGAAGTATTCTTTATGAAACAGTGCATGCTAGAACCTAGAATCCTGATGCAGATGAGCTGCTAAGATTAAATATACTGCAGAAGCTATGAAACCTGAATAGAGCGTGCACGCAAAGAAAAGAAATCAATAGCAGAACGTAACAGACAGAGATATTTTTTCTGCATGAATTTACTGTTATGATTTCAGAGTATTTTCCTTATTCAAACTAATTCAACATTGCCCTCAGCAGTTAAATCTAGATGGAAGTAAAGAAGTGGTCTATGAGTGACTTCTTATCTAAGCTGATCTGACAAGATGATGGTACATAGTACCACAGGTTTGTAAAAAAATATAACTCATAAAATGGTTTCAGTGCATGTTTCAAGCTTATTGGCTACTGCATTTTTGTGTACATGGCTGAATTGCTTACTTCACAAAATCCAAAAACATGACACATAAACAGTTTGAATTACATTTGTTGTATTAGCTAGAAGGCCAAATCTGACCAGTTTCAACCATACAAATCCTAATGCATAGGGATTTTCTTTAGAAAGACAGCTGTATGCAGATAAAAAGATGAATTTTTGTTTTGCCTGTAAGTATTCTTATTTCAAATCTTTCAAATAACTGTGCATACTGATAACATAACTAAGAAGTATTTATGAGAAGTCATTTACTTATTTCTCAACAATTTCCTTTTTTCATCTAGAATTTCCATTTTGGGTAAGACATTTTGCTCACTGTGGTTTGACATCATAACCAGCAGACTCATTTTATTATCTGATGAAAAAGACTGATAATATGGATAATGTATTTCTATTTGCAGCTGAATGAACTCTGTACAATAGCAGAAAGACATAGCAGGGACACTAGATTAACAATGTATCTGCCTCATTTAGATTCTGCATAGAAATTGTCCACAATTTCAGCTATACTGATGCTCAAAGTAGTCCTAAGTCTAATACCTGCATTCTTCCATACCTCTGCCTTTGACATGATGCCAAGTCAATGAATCTACAGTCTTTCCTAAGGGAAATCATGCTTTTAATTCATCTCATCCCCTACTTGTAGTCCTCAGATTGCAGATCTCTGCTTTCACACCTTTCCTTGAGGGATGTTTTTGTACTTTTTGCTTATTTTATTTAAGATATTTACATTTGTATCAGGTGACCTTCTTTCCTATGTATTACACATATTAAGTAATAAACAAAAAAGATGGTGAAAGTTCCAACCAGAACATGTTTTATTTAACGCTTTCATCTACTATTATAAGTAAACGTCATCAGATAATCCTCCATTAAATCACACAGGTTTAAATAACAAAAGCATTCATGACATCACACTACTTCCTAAAACATTTACAGTTGTACTCCAGAATAAAAGATCCACAATAAAGGTTCAAATAAAATGCAATACCCCTACATATATGATATGAGGTATTCTAGGTCTGGTGGAGGGGATGAGGAGGGAAAAAGTTAAGTGTAAGTAAAGACATTTCTATGGCACTATTTTAGTGGTGTATGGGTTTCTTTACATGCTATAAAGTAAAATGTTCTCAGTTTTAATTGTAATGGGAATTGTAAACAGCTGCTGCTGTTTTTTTTTTCTTTTCTTTCTCCCTTCTGTCTTTCTTCTTGTTCAGTTTTAAGAAATGTAGGCAATGGAATGATAAAAAACAAGCCTGGTTAAAAGACCATGACAAAAGAAAAACTAATGTACTTTTTTTTCATTCTTGAATGGGGAAATGACCAGATTAATGACATTGGATTGATTTAGTGATGTTTTAAGTGCAAGTAAGTAAATGAAAAAGAATATTGAATATTATGAGTTTTTTTCTAGCAAATACATGTATGCTCAGTAGCAATTCTGCAGTTGATCTTCATGTTTCCATGGAAACTGATAAGAGAAACTGGCTGCCTGGCTGTCATGTTTCTATGGAGGCAAAAACTGGCTATAGTCTGGTGGAGAGTGATTGGCTGAACAAAATAAAACTGAGAAGAGAAATTGGTTACCAGATAATGTTCTTAGAAAGCATTCATGTTTTCTCCCAGCTGGGAGAGGTATAAAGAAAGGACAAAACCAATTAACACTTAGTAGAAGCACAGGCTGCATCATGTGTCTTAGCATGCTTAACCTTTCTTTTAAGTTAACTCAAGTCTGTGAGTGTGGCTGCCAATTTAGGACTTTTTTTCCTATTAGGAAGGTAAAACTTCAAGATGTACATAGTTTTGTGTATTAGTATTACGTTAATAGGCTTTAGAGCAGTATTGGGGGTGTGATTGTTTTTTTTTTTTTGAGGGCTTTCAATAAAACAAAAAGTTTTGTAAGATGTGACATGGGGTCAAATGGCGATGACAAGAAACCACTGCATAAAAGTTCAACCTGTTAAACAGTATATGCATGTAACACAAACACTGGAACTAGACATTTAACAAAAAGGTGTTTTACATAAAAGGTTGGAATAATAACTTTCTAATGCAATGATGCTATCTCTAATTTTTTTAAATGTCAATGTTCTCACAGATAAATATAAAAAAGAAAGAGTAGTGAACTATATTAAAAATGTAGAGTGCAAATAGCTATGTTACAGGAGACACACTAAGAAAGAACTGAATATGTGAATTTGATTAAGATAGGTTGTCAGGCTGGTTATTCATAGGTTCATAGGTGTGTACTAGGCTAATGGCCCTGGGGTCTTTACAAGCCTAGTCCATAGGATTACCCTGGCATCATGCCACCCAACCTTAGTTCCCAATGCCTCTGTCAAGTAAAGCCACTGGAGTGATCCCTGGGGTGAATTTTCTATTTCCCATCCATTCAAGATTTCTCTTGAAGAGGGCCAGTGAGGTGCTCTGCTTGACATGTATGGGAAAGTCTATTCCATAGCATGGGCAGTCTCTGGGTGAGGAACCTGTCCCTCCAGCATGTTCTGTTGATTGTGGTAATGAGGCTGAGGTATCTGAAGTGTGTGGTGTGGTAATAAGTTTGAGGTCTCTGAATTGTGTGGTGCAGAGGGATTGGAATTTCTTTAGATGTAGCATTTCTAACAGAGCTGGGTCAGACATGGCTTTGTAAGCCAAGCAGAGATCGCCTCTAAGTAGGTGATATGAGATAGAGAATAGTTGGAGTTTTTTAGTCTGTCAATATAGGACAAATTTTTAAGGCCTAGTATCCTCTTTCTCAGCAGAATACCTGGTACAAAAGAAAAGTGGAGTTCTTATATTAATTGCAAGAGGAGCTCCAACAGTGATAGAAGAGGATAAAAAAGAGATAATAATGGCAGATTTGTAGTTCTAATGGGCTACTGACAAGGGAGAAGGATTGCATTGGCTTGTATTTATATTCCATCTAAAACTGGTATAATGGTGTTTAAGAAAATTCTGGAAGGGGTAATCAGTTTTCAGCAAGGAATATTACTTATTGGTGGGGAATTTTCAGAACAGGGCCTCCCGAATGACCACGAAGAACAACAAACAAGCGAAGAACAGGAGGAAGAAATGGTAGTCATTGAGGCAAGCGATAATTATCTCAATGATGGACATTCGACTTGCCATATTCTATACAATACCACAAAAGACTTCAAAGTTTACAATTACACTGACTTAACTATTGGTACTGAAATAGTGGACCTACTATCAAAGGGCTACACGTTTATCCCTTCCATCCAGTTTGACATGGCGAATACCCTAATTGACTTGAAATTATTTATAAGGAAGTTGAACTTACTTTCACTTATGGGTAAAGATCTTAACATCAAATCAGACTACTATGTCTCAAGTGTGTATAACCCGCCATTACACCCTTTGTTAGCATTGTTCGAAAAAATTACTGAACTTGATTTGAGGAATTTGAAAGATCATAATAGTAACCATCATTATTACAAGTCGAACATAATGAGGGAACAAAGGGATATATTAAATACTTTAAAACAAGCCCCGATAAGAATTATGAAACCCGATAAGGGTGGAGGTCTTGTAGTAATGTCCACTTCCGATTATGACACTAGAATTTACAATATACTTGGAACTAACACCTACTCAAAAGTATCTACTAATGAGATGCATGTAGCTTACATGAGAGTAAAATCCCTCATTGAGGAATTGTACATTGAGGCCAGAATTGACAGGGATATGTACTACTTTCTAATGCAGCCTGCACCTAGAACCCCTGTGCTTTTTGGCGTACCCAAAGTACACAAAAATGTGAACAACCCACCTATGAGGGCCTTAGTAGATGGTAGAAATAGTATCACATACACATGTGCAAAAGTGGTGGACAGGATCTTACAAAAATACATCAAGAAGGAAGAACAGATTTGTAAAGACTCTTGGTCCTTCCTTGAATCTATTAGTAATTTAAATTTTTTAGCCGAAAGCCACTTTATCACTATTGATGTGAAAGATCTATATTCTTCCATCCCACATGACATCGGTATTGAATGGACAACCCATATGCTAAGGACCCTAGGTGCATCTGACGATGAAGTTAAACTAGTGGGTGAATTACTTGATACAGTATTATCATACAACTTTATAATGTTTAACAAAGAGATCTATCACCAAGATATTGGGGTAGCTATGGGCTCCCCCTGTGGGGCTAGCCCGGCGAATTTCGTGATGGCTTTTTGGGAAAAATCCTTTGTACTAACTAATGATGAATTTAAAAGCAATATAATTTTCTACACTAGGTTCCTGGATGATATATTCATCCTCTTTGATGGAACCGAATACCAATTGAAAAGATTAATAGCTTTTTTCAATAGTAGTACCAATTTCCTGAAATTTACACACAAATACAACAAGAGCGTAATTGAGTATCTTGATGTTCAATTAAGTAAGGATTACCTTAACAGTAAATATGTTTCCAAAATTTATCGGAAGGAAACTTACTCGAATACGTTCTTGCATTTTACCAGCTGCCACCCCAATCACCAGAAAAAGTCAGTGATTAAGGGTCAAATGGTGAGAGCAGCCAGAATGACCTCTAGAGATGAATTTCTGGAAGAGTGCTCCACCTTGACCAATTTCTTTCTCCAAAGAGGTTACCCGTTACGGCTCATCCAAGATATTTTGCATGAAGTCAAATTTAAAAGGGAGACAGGGGGTTATGTTCCCTTACTTAATGTAAACCATAACACAATTGGAAGTAGAGTTGATGCACAGCACACTATTAATAACCAATCAAGTTTCCAATGTAGTTTCATCCTTACTTTCAGTATGGATGCTTATACAATTAGTAATATAGTGATGAAAAATTGGGAATTATTGACTAATGACAGTCAGTTTAGATCCTTGATCCCAAACAAACCAAAAATAACTTTTAAATGGGCATCCAACCTAAAAGTGATCCTAGAAACTAACAGAGTAGCTTACACTAGTAAAGCAGGAATGCATAAGTGCAACATGTGCTCCTATTGCAAATATATAGTTGAAGGCAATAAATTCTCAATAAGGGACAGCACATTTAAATCAAAAGCTAAGTTCAACTGCCAAAGTAAACAAGTTGTTTTCTTAGCTAAATGTGTTCACTGTCCGGTATTTTATATCAGCAAGACTGATAGGAGACTTACCGAAAGGATTTATGAGCACATTTATTGCATAAATAAAAATAAACTTGATAATGCTTTAGCTAGGCATCATAGTGAGAACCAAGGACATGAGTTTACCTTCCGAGTTATAGATCAAATAAGAAAGGATGATAGAGGGGGACCTGAGTCCCTTAAATTAGAAAGAAAAGAACTCATTTGGCAACTTAGAACCAACGCTAGCCAATATCCAGGTATCAATGAGATGACCTCTATTAAATGTATACTTAGACTAAAGAATCTTGAAAGATGAAATTTCTAGGCATTTATTTTACAGTTGTAAATGCATAATCATTGTTATGAAGATTTCTTGTATGATTTTCTTATATCAATTTATTTTTATAAGGATAAACATATTAATAAGATAAATAAGATTAATTATATTTAATATTTTTTATAGATTAGCGTTAAAAAATTCTCAATAGATGTTGTATAACATACATATTCTCCTGTATAGAAGATTTCCATTTGGTAACTCTTAGGTTTTTTATACATTATTCATTCATGTAATTTTAATTTATTAATTTTACAACACACACTAAGTTATTTAGTAGTCAATATATAGGCCCATTATGAGGTCCTGATTGAGTGTCTAATGTAGTTCTTGTTATGTACTGCAATTAGGTACAGTTTGTCAAAATTATATATTTATGATCAACTTGTATTATTACTTATACCCTAGCTACATTTTAGCGTTACTTTAGTTACTACTTACTGCTAATTCTTGGCTTATAAGATACACTTATTAAGTGAATGTAGCTTACTAATTCATATTATACTTAGAGCCACAACAACGCCCTATTCCTTCGCTGTCGTCAACTTGTTAATTATATATTATTTACTATTTCACTTTGTCCTATTTCATATCACTTCATTCTACTTCAATTTATTTTATTTGATTATATTTATACATTATTCTTAAGAAACACTGTTCTAAAGACTATTGTTGTGTATTACAACAACGTTTGGACTGATATTGAGTTTCCTTACAGTAATGCGAAGTCAATGTCTAATTTACTTTTACTTTACAGAGTAGAGAGTTCATAGAGTGTGTTTGTGTTTTAAATTTTAAATTTTGCAGACTAATTTTAACTTGATTAATACATTTTTAATTGATTAATTGTTCAATTGTCATGTGATACATTTAAAACCTTCCCTTTACTAACCGCTAAACGTTTTGTATGTTTTCTGAATAAGTCGGAGTTATTACTTTGAAGAAAAGTGTATGCAACAGAGCGCACTTCAAGCATATATTCAACTACTTGCTGTTGGTCGAGTGGCTTGGCGTTTTGGATCTATTTGCTGTTGTCATTAGTTTGTATCTAGTTTTTCTCAGTTCATATGGAATATTCTCATGTATATCCTCAGTATTGCTTGTATAATATCTTTGATTTGAGAATGATTACTTATGTACTGTGTTTTTCACCAATTGTATAAGCTGCCAATAATATGTACTAAATGTCTTTATTAATGTAAATTCTGTATTGTATGTGAAATGTGTTATATGTGGAGCTTTCCTTTCCAGGACTCCACTGAAAATGAACACTTCTGGCCCAGTTGGACCATCCCTTTAAAAAAAAATGCAAATAAATAAATAAATAAATAAATAAATAAATAAATAAATAAAATTGCAGATGATATTATGTTATTCCTGATAAAACCAGAAAGAGATATTACAGTGTTGTGAAACATTTGGAGACAGTTACATATCTTTTCAGGATACAAAATTAATGAAGCTAAAACAAAGATAATAGCAGTAAATTATGTATCCACACATGAATTGGTTCAGCAATATCCATATTTATGAGAACATGATAAAACAAAGTATTTAGGAGTATAGATTAAAATGATTGTGGTGTGGCAGCTAAGGATGTTTGCAAAGAGACTAAACAAAAGATAATACAAAAACTCAGAAAATGGAAGCTTTGTTATATGGATATGGATAGTAAGATAGAAGCAGTCAAAATGTTTTTAGTGCCTTTAGTCTTATACACAGGTCGGACATGTTTTTATCAACCAGAGGAGAAGTTCCGGATAGCAATTAATAAAGAGCTGAAGGACTTTATCTGGGAGGGGAAGATGGAAAGAGTCAACTGGGATAAGCTGATTCTTCCAGTAGACTAGGGCAGATTGGGATTACCCAATTTGAAGGGGTATTTCAGAGCTATACAGTTAAAGCTCCTATGCATAGCAGAAGCAGAAAACTATAATTCAAAGTGGAAAGGGATGCTGTTGAAACAGGCGGGAGAGCTCAAGAAATAAGAAGAGACTGGGATTTTGAATGCAGGCCTTTAAGGAGAATAACAATAATCATACAGAATTTTATATCCATAAAGTAGCAGAAAGTATCCTAAGAACTAAAGAAACATGGGAATGGAGAAAGGAGATTCTGCCAATAGGGATGAGTGAGCTGGAATTTATTGGAGAAAATTGGCAAAGGAGCCAAGGTATTGGGAGCAAATAACTAGAGAGGGAAAGATGACAGAATGGGAAGAGGCCAAGAATTTATTTGGACTGCAGGTTAGAAATTGCCTTTCCTATGAAGGATTGATATCGATGTATAGGCAAAGCGAAAGAAAGAAATAAGGAGGTCCTAAATGAAAGACCGGCACTGGTAGAGTTATTAGTAGAATCTAGAACAGAAGCTGCCATTAAAAAAGGAATAATAGGTAGAGTTTATAAAATATTGCATGATAACTATAAGAATCAATCAGAGGAGGTTAGAAAGGATTGGGTAGAGAGACTGGTTTCACATAGGAAACAATGAGAGGATATATGTAACAAAGTCTAGAAGATTTAGGATTTTTGCTTGGAAATACAAGTAGACTCCAGAGAATTTTTCGTCAGGTAGACAGCAAATATTGGAGGTGTGACGGGGAAGAAGAAGGTACTTGGGAACATATTTTCTGGGACTGTGGTGGGTTGGAGGACTTTAAGGATTCTCGGTGGGATGCACTGTAGGAGATGCTGGGTGGCCGGATTGGTGTCACAAGGAAGATGATATTTCTGAGCTATGATACAGAATCACAATTGCCTAGACATGGTAAGGTCTTGCTGTGTCTAATTATGGTGGGTGCCAAAAAAGTAATTACTAGAAAATGTAAGTCAAAATCTAATACAACTATATCAGAAGTAGTAAATATAGTAACAGAGATAAAACAACTGGAAATGAGATCTTTAGAAAAGGGTAGGAGCAAACTACATAGGAAAAAAATGGGAACCGTTGGAGCAATACATACATGGGAGGAATGGGACTTTCCCAGTAAGCAAATGTTAAAATAAAAGAATAAAAGAAGGCAGGACTTAAATGAGCTATGCAATGTTTGACTAAAATGATGGGTAGATTATAAGTAATGTATAATGTTTTCAACTAGGAGTGTGTCAGTATGGTTTGTGATGTAAAATGCTTGCAACTAGGATTGTGTTGGTGTGGTTTCTTTTAATTTATATAAATTTATGATTGGTTATGTAATAAGTGATTGTTTAATAAAGATGTTTCTTGTTAAAAAAGGCACAGGAATTGAATACTTAATGTAATGTTGCTAAGGTTATATGATATATAGCAATATATGTGAAGTATAATGTTTGTTAATGTTAATTTGTGAATACAGTTTGATTACTTTTGTATAAATATAACTTTGCCTGTGTCACAAGTGGTAATTCAATAAAAGTGTTAAAAAAAAAAAAAACAAAAACAAGAAAAAAACAAGTTGGATAATCAAGGCAGCCAAGATGAATACAGAGATATATAAACTAGGTACTCTTAGAAAGAAGCCACATAAATTGTCCAAGACCCATCACTGTTAATGGTTCAAAGAAAGCAGTAAGAAAGTTAACAAAGGGAAAATCCTGGGAAATGATGATAGAATAATACGGATGAATGATCAACTGAATAACTGCTAAGTAAATTAACAAAAGCATTCCGAATGTGTCAAAACATCGCAACTATTTTCATAAAGATAAGTACAAA
Source organism: Protopterus annectens (assembly GCF_019279795.1). Taxonomy (NCBI): domain Eukaryota; kingdom Metazoa; phylum Chordata; order Ceratodontiformes; family Protopteridae; genus Protopterus; species Protopterus annectens. The sequence continues at coordinate 838,399,133 of NC_056750.1, read as the reverse complement.
AACACAGAGGTGATGGCTTAGGAAGCCCCTTCCCATCACCCTGTCCTGTCAGTGATTTCAGGTGCACTATTTTTCTGAGGTTTTACCCCCAAGCCCTCAGCTGTAAGATCAGTGCCATCCTGTAATGGCCATCTGTCTTGTCATGCACCTGACAACATGACCATTGAAACGTGCTGTCCTTGATAACATGACCATTGTAACATGCTATCCCTGACAACATGACCATTGTAACATGCTATTAGTCACCTGGTTGAAGTACCTATGGCTGACAGTGCTGTATTGTTTCCATCATCTGCTCAAGCTCATACAATAGGTTCATAGGTTCATACTAGGCTATCTGCCCTGAGGCAATTATAAGCCTAGCCTGATTCTGTATGGCTTACACCACCCCTTGATTTGAGTATACTGTGCCCTTTTTAAGATTTAGTTTACTGTGCCTCTGTCTAATAGTGACACGGGAGTAATCCCCGGGACAAACCTACGATCCCCCATCCACCTATCGAGATTCTTCTTGAAGAGATTCAGTGAGGTGCTCTGCCTCACATGAACTGGAATTCTATTCCAGAGCGAAGGGAGCCTCTGGGTTATGAACCTGTCCCTCCAGCAAGTTCTATTTATTTCTGTGCTGAGGTTCAAGTCCCTCGAGCATGTGGCTCTAAGGGATTTAGATTTACTGAGGTGGAGCATGTCCATTAATTCTGGATTTGACATAGCTTTGTATGTCAGGCATAGATCGCCTCAAGTAGGCGGTATACAACTGAGTAGAGCTGGAGTTTTTTTAACCGAGCAGCATATGGCATCTGTTTGAGACCCTTGATCCTCTTGGTGAGATACTTTTGGGGTCTTTCTAATTGCTGCAGGTGTCGGGTAAGGTACATCCCAAAAGGGGCATTGTATTCTATGATGGGCCTGATGAGGGATGAATAAAGGGGCACGATTGCCTCTCTTGATCTAGATGTGAAACCCTTCGTGATGAGGTGGGCTATGTAGAAGGTCTTTCTAACCACTTTGGCAATGTGGTTTTCAAAGGAGAGATTGCTATCAACTTGGGTCCCCAGGTCCCTAATAACTTTCTCTGTACTTAATGGGTTTCCTCTATGTGGTAATTTGTGGGCACATTGTTTTTGCCAAAGGGTATGACTATACATTTTTTGGCATTTAGCTTTAAACCATGGCGCTGGCACCAGTTATCTGTCTCTGTGAGACCTTTTTGAAGGATGTTTGTGTCAGCTGGAGAGTTGATTATGGCGCCCAGTTTGCAGTCGTCTGCGAACTTAGTGAGCCATAGTCCTCCCACATTTCCCTGTACCTTGGAAAAGTATATACCGAACAAGAGTGGTCCCAGGACAGAACCCTGTGGGATGCCACTTGTGACTGGTTTCGAGTCTGACATGGGTCCAGCAACTCTCACTCTGTGGGTTCTGTCTTTGAGCCAGTTTGCGACCCATCTTGTGACATAGGGGTTTATATTTAAGCTGGATAGCTTATATATGATGCCCGAGTGGGGTATTGTGTCAAATGCCTTTGCAAGGTCCAGATAGGCTGTGTGGACTACCTTCCCTTCATCTATAGCTTTGGTGACTGTTTTGAAGAAGTCAACCAGGTTCAAAAGGCAGGATCTGCCCTTGACAAAGCCGAACTGGGTAGGATCTAGTGTCTGTAGGTCCCCAATGTCTTTGTTTATGAGCTCCATGATGATCCTCTCCATAGCCTTGCAGACTAAGCTAGTCAGGCTTATGGGGCGATAGTTTTCAGGGTCCGTAGAGGCTCCACCTTTGTGGAGTGGGACCACTGTTGCTGTACGCCATTCTGTGTGCACATATCCTGTAGTGAGGCTGAGATTGTATAGCTGTTTTATTTGAGGGATAGGAACAGGTGTGTTTCTGCTAGGTATATGTGCATGCTGAAGGTATTCATGCTTCACGTACAAGAAAAGACGTGTTACATCCAGGTGCTAAACACATGCATGTTCAAACTATAAGAACAGGTAAACAGCTGCAAGATGTATATATGTGCCAAACACGTGCATGTTCATAGTACAAGGATAATGCGTACTGCTGAAAGATGTTAGTACATGCTAAACACATGTATACTCATAGTACAGTAATAATGCATACTGCTGAAAGATGTTTGTACATGCAAAACATATGTATATTCATAGCAGAGGAGTAATGCATACTGTTGAAAGATGTTTGTACATGCTAAGCACATGTATACTCATAGTGCAGGAGTAATGCATACTGCTGAAAGATGTTTGTACATGCTAAACATGTGTATATTCATACTACAGTTAGAACTGCACTGTAGAAGACCCCTATCCTGAAAGGCAAAATAATGTGGCAAGACTGTTACACTGGGGATTGTGCAAACACTACAATATTGAAGTATTTGAGAAGCCTTAGATACATGAACCATGAGGCATTATAGAGAATGATGAAATGTATATCTCTTGGAAACATCCATTGCCAAAAATTCAAAAATGAGATGCAAGAAAACCAGATATAGTACATGAAAAAAAGACAAAAGTACCACTGATCACTGAAATTGCTATACCTGGTAATTACAGTGTTTTACAGAGAGATGCAAAGTCATAAAAACAGGATATGTGAGGAGAAATTAGAGCTATGTGAAGAAACATCCCCAGTCAATTCCAGTAGTACTAGGAGTAACAGGTCTAATACAAAAGCATTTAGAATTGTACTTAAATATGCTAGCAATTCATGTAACCTTCCATGAAGTACAGAAGGAGCCAATTCTGGCACATTGTGGGTGCTGAGAAGAGCACTCTTGGCTAACATCAAAGACTGGAACAATGCTAACTTCATGAACTCTAATCGTACCCTGATGCAGGAATGGCCAATGTGAAGAATTACTAGGAATGAAGAATAAGCAGATAGGTAGCAATCCACTTGTTCCTTAAGGGTTAAGGGTCGGGACAAACTGCAAGCTTCTAGGAATCAATTCATTTAATATGACCGTCCAGAAGTGTCTTCTTACTCCTGAAAGTTTCTTGCCTGTAGTACTCCAAATTAAATTATCATGTTTACTTTTGATGACATCATTCCCTCCTTTGGTTTTGTAAAACAGAATTAAAAACAGTTGCACACCTCATTGCTGGTTGCAACCTTCTAATGGCGGAAGGACTGTATACTGAAAGGCATAATAATGTGGTGAGACTGTTGCACTGGGGATTGTGCAAACATTATGGTATTAAAGTGGCTGCAAAACACTGGAAACATCAGCCACAAAGCATCATAGAAAATGATGAAGTGTACATCACATGGGATCATCCATTGCCAACAGTTCAAAAGACAGATGCTAGAAAACCAGATATAGTAGTCCAAGTAAAGAAGACAAAAGTAGCATTGGTCATTGAAATCACCACACCCAGTGACTATAGTGTCCTGCATACAGAGTGAGACACAAAGTCATAAAATATCAGGATTTGCAAGCAGAAACTAGAGCAATGTCAAAGAAAGATACCCATATAGTTTTGATAGTAGTAGGAGCAACAGGTCTTATAAAAAAGAGCCTACAATCATATTTAGATGTACAAATTGCAGAATGAGTTATTACTGGGAACATTGCGGGTGCTGCAAAGAGCACTTTTGGCTGACATCAAAGAGTGAAGCAATACTAATTTCATGAACTTTAATCGTACTTTGACTTAGGAATGGGGTCCATTCCCATCACTGTATTAAAAACCCAAAGCATGTTGAGAAATTAAAAATGAAAAAGAATAAGACACAGGTTGTTCTTTTTCAAAGAAATTTTATTCAAAGATGTTGAAGCACAGTGGTCATGAAACTAGATTTTTCTGATATGAGTACTACAGTCAAACAGATTAAGAGTTTATAGCCACTAAAGTAGTGGGTGGGTCCATTGGGCAAGCTTCTTACAAGATGAAAGCCATTTCATAAAGTTAGTAGAGTTGGTGATACTCTATTTGAATGAACTACTGATTGGATGAAAACCATGTCATGTAATTGGTGGAGTTGGTTTTACTCTATTTGAATATTACAGATAAGTGACCAATTAGGTTCTAAGACTGGCCATTTGGAATCTAAACATGCCTCAGTGTAGGAACAGTTTTTAAATATATCCAAATGTTTTAACAAAATACTTAAACAAAGATTTACCAGTGTATAAAAGAAAGCACTTTTGAATGACGTGCTTCCTCAGATCCATCTTTAACAAAGTACATGCAGTAGCAAAATCAGATTATTTCAAAGAGAGGTCACTATGAAAGGTTTAATAATGGGTGAATAGTTAGGTGGAACTAATCTTGTTTCAAGACTGATGACCTGCTTAATTAACACTTGTAATAACTTAGGGAAGTAAAGTGTAGTAAAATTCATCAATGCTTTAGCTCTTAATTTGACATTATTAGTGAGTGACCGTGCTAGTAACCCACTTTCGTGGAGACCCTCCAAGAGGGTCTCACACAAACAAATGACTGGTGCCAGAAACATGGCCTCAAGCTGAATACAAAAAAATGCATCATCATCCCCTTTGGGGAGAGAGATGTCCCCACAAATTATCGCATTAATAACAATGTTCTAAGCATGCAGTCAGTTGTGAGGGATTTGGGCACCCAGATTGATAGCAGCCTGACTTTTGACCACCATGTTGCTTCCATTGTACAGAAAGCTTTTTACATGGCCCACCTCATAAGTAAGGGTATCTCATCCAGGAACAAGGAGGTTATAACACCCCTGTATTCTTCCCTCATAAGGCCCATTATTGAGTACAATGCCCCATTTGGCATGTACCTCACAAAGAACATGCAGCAGCTGGAGAGACCAAAGAGGTTCCTCACCAGGAGAATCCAGGGCCTCAAAAATCTACCATACACAGTTAGGCTAAAAGCCCTATCCGCTAATCTGTTTCACACAGACTCCTCAGAGGTGACCTCTGTCTGGCATAGAAGGCGATCTCGGACCCTGCCTTGATGGGACAGCTGCATATCCGCAAGTCAAGCTTCACCTGAGTAACCTGCACATGCAGCCTCAACCTGGTCTGTGACATCAATAGGACTTGCTGGCAGGACAGATTTGTGTCCCACAGACTCCCCCATCTGTGGAATAGACTACCTCTCCCCATCAAGCAGAGTACTTCTTTACTCCTTTTTAAGCTCAATCTGGATAACTGGATGGGAAATAGAAAATACATCCCTAGGATTCCACCCATGTCCCTTCTGAACAGGGGCATCGGGTGCTGATTTTTCTATGCCTGGGCTAAACTCTTGGCTAGGCTTATAAGGCCCTCAGGGCCAAAAGCCTAGTAACTTCCTTTGATCCTATGATCCTATGAGATCTAGTCTTACACGTGTCCAGATTCTAGTATGGTGACTTTACTGTTAGTATGCTAATATGATAGGAAAATTAGAGAGTATGAAACATGCTTTAAAAACATTCAAGAAAGTGGTTGATTAGCTAGAACAGACTCAAAATGGCCAAAAAAATACAAAAAACATCCACCATAAAAATTGATTTAATATTAGCTGTTGTGATTACGTTTCCTTAAATTCAATATGCTTTTAATGGAACACATGGTGTTTAGTCCTGGCTTTCTGAAAGTATTAAGTTGATGTTGCCAAGCAAGTTCTCACTTTTTCAAAAAAAGCATTTCAGTTGCCATGGATGGATTCTTGTTCCACCATTTCCAGCACATGAAATATAAAATGCATGAGGTTTGGGAAATCATTTGGTTTGGATAATGGATTCTCAAGATCTTTTAATTTAATGTCAGAAATATGGTGTGCCATTCAGATTTTTAGGTGGTTGATAGTTTTTCCTATGTAGGAACTATTGCAGAATGTACATTGTGCCCTGTAAATAACCATTTCAGTATTGCAATCACTTCTAAAACAACTATAATATTATGTTAGGACAGTTAAAGCAACTTTTCACCTGATCATCTCACAATACCTACAGCCTGGTGGTCCACATTTAAAAGCCCTTTTCTCTGCACTGTCATTGGATTGTTTCTTCCCTTCCAGGTAGTCAGTGATGATAGTCAGTTGGTGAGTATTGCTGTTTGTATTTCTTTCTCGTCCATGGCATAAGTGAGCACCATGTTATATTTTCTTCCATCTTCCTGCAGGTCTCTGTAGAGCCTTCTCAATTTCTTGTCTGTGGCATCCAGGAGGGAAGGGTCATTATTGAGTTTCGAGTTTCATAGTCCTGAAAGGTTGAACATTTTGTTGAGAGGTTTCTTGCAGTAGCCTGTTGCCAAAAAGTCTGTTTCTGTGTTGATCAGGTTTAATGTAAAGTCCTTGGTATCTTTGGAAACATGGCAGTCCTCATCCTTTGAGATATGACCACATTTCTCTTGGTAATATGTAGGTTCATGCTCTTGTAATAAAGTAGTTGGTTTACCCTGGTGGGCTTCCTGTACAGATGGTTGCAGAGTATTTTGGAATAGAGATCCTTGGTAATGGTCAGGTCTAGGAAGTTTACAGAGTCACAGCTGTGTTTAGTTGTAAATCTTAGAAAGGTGGTGGACTTGTTAATATGATTGTTGAATTCTAAGAACTCCTTTGGTTCTCCGTCCCACACAATAAATATATAATCAATAAACCTCAAGTAGCATTTGCTATACCTGTAGAATCTGAAATTGTACACACAATCTTCCTAGCATTTTCCTAATGCAGTTTTATCTAGGCTGGGAGCCATGGCTGCCCTCACTGTTATCCCTGTAGACTGCTTGTAGTACTTGCTATTGAATAGAAAATAATTATTGCTGAGGAGAATGTCCAAATGTTTGTCCAAAACTTCTAGATCCCCAGTTAGTCCAGCTCTGTTTTTTGAACAGGTTTAGTGCTGTCTGGATGCAGTACTGATGTGGGAGGACAGTACATAGGGCCTCAACATATATGGTGGCAAGTACTGTATCATGGTGGACTTCAATATATTTTATTTTTTCAAGAAAATGAAAGGTGTTTAATATGAACAATCTGCTGCTTTCTGTCAGGGGTTTAATTTCCACTTCAAGATAGATGAAAATTGGCTCTTTAATTGAACCTCTGCTTGCAATAACTGGCTTGTAGGGTTGGTCCAGCATTTTTTGTGTGGTTTTGGGATTCTGAAAAAAATTGGTATTCTGGGGAGAGGCAGCAGTTTGGAGCTGTATGTACTTTGTTAAAGATGAATCTGAGGAAGCACATCACGCAAAAGTGTTTTCTTTTATACACTGGTAAACTTTTGTTTAAATATTTTGTTAAAACATTTGGATGTATTTAAAAACTGTTCCCTCACTAAGACAGGATCGGATTCCAAATGGCAAGTCTTAGAACCTAATCGGTCACTTATCTGTAATATTCAAATAGGGTAAAACCAACTGCACCAATTACATTACATGGTTTTCATCCTATCAGTAGCTCATTCAAATAAAGTATAAGTAACTCCACCTACTACTTGCCATGGGATTCATCCTATCAGAAGCTTGCCCAATGGACCCACCCACTAAGTTAGTGGCTGTAAATTCTCATGCTTTTTGACTGTAGTACTCATATCAGAAGAAAAGCAGTTTTATAGCTGCTGTGATTATCCATCTTTGACTAAAGTGTACTTAAAAAAGTACAACATCTACTTTTTTAAAGGCTTTTGGGTTTCTATTACCATGGTGGGAATGGACCCCATTCATAAGTCAAAGTATAATTAAAGTTCATGAAATTAGTATTGTTTCAATCTTTGATGTTAGCCATAAGTGTTCTTTGCAGCACCCACAATGTGCCCAGAAATGGGTCCTTCTGCAATTCATATGGAGTTACATATATCAGTAACATATCTAAGTATGGTTGTAAATTTTTTTTTATAAGACCCATTGCTCCTACTACTATTAGAACTGTTTGGGTATCCTTCTTCCACATTGCCCTTGTTTCTGCCTGCAAATCCTGGTATTTTATGACTTTATGTCTCTCTGTAAGTAGGACACTGTAATCACTGGGTGTAGTAATTTCCATGATCAATTTGTCTTCTTTTCCTGGACTGCTACATCTTGTTTTTTCACAACTGTTTTTTGAACTGTTGGTAATGGGTGATCCCATCTAATATAAACTTCGGCATTTTCTATAATGCTGTGTGGCTCATGTTTCCAATGCTTCTCAGCTACTTTAGTAGCATAATGTTTGCACAATCCTCACTGCAACAGTCTTGTCACATTATTATGCCTTTCAGTATACAGGCCTTCTGCCATTAGTGTATCACATGCAACAGCAACATGTGTGACTGTTTCCAGTTCTGTTTCACAAAACCTGCATTTATCTGTTTCTCTGACATACCTAAGTAAGCCTAGCCAACAAGGTTCCCTGGCTTATGCCACCCAATAAAGTTAATTTCCTGTGCCCCTGTCAAACAGAGCCACAGAAGTGATCCCCAAGGGTGTATTTCCTATTTCCCATCCACTCATCAAGATTTGTCTTGAAGAGTGCTAATGAGGAACTTTGTTTGACATAGATGGGTAGCTTGCTTCAGAGTATAGGAAGTCTCTGGGACAGGAAATCTATCCCTCCAGCATGTCCTGTTTATTGTGTTGACAACGTTTAGGTCCTTAGAACATGTAGCTCGGAGGGATTGGGATTTCTTTAGGTGTAGCATGTCCAGCAGCTCTGGGTTTAACATAGCTTTATATGTTAGGCAGAGATCTCCTCGGAGTAGGCGATATGCTACAGAGTAAAGCTGGAGTTTTTTGAGACGGTCAGTGTAGGGCATCTGTTTGAGGCCAGTAATCCTCTTTGTGAGGTACTTCTGTGGCCTTTCCAGCTGCTGCAGATGTCTTGTGAGGTACATTCCAAAAGGGGCGTTGTACTCTATAATGAGTCTAATGAGTGCCGAGTAGAGGGGAACAATGACCTCTTTTTTCCTGGATGAGAACCCTTTTGTGATGAGGTGTGCCACATAGGATTTCCTGACTATTGTGGCGATGTGATTATCAAAGGAGAGACTACTGTCCACCTGGGTCCCAAGGTCTCTTATCACACATTCTGCATTAAGTAGACAGCCGTTTATGTGGTAGTTCATGGGTACAGAGTTTTTACCAAAGTGGATGACAATGCACTTTTTGGCATTGAGCTTGAGGCCATGGCTCTGACACCAGGTATCTATCTCAGTGAGACCCTTTTGTAGGATGTCCACATCATTTGGGAACTTGACTATGGCTCCTAGTTTGCAGTCATCTGTGAGCTTCATTAGTCAGAGGCCTTCTGTGTTAGCCTGTACTTCAGAGAAGTAGATACCAAACAGGACAGGTCCCAGGACTGAATCCTGTGGTACTCCACTTGTCACTGGTTTGAAGTCAGATTTGGAGTCTGCAACTTTTACAGTGTGGGTTCTGTCAGTGAGCCAGTTGGCAACCCATCTTGTGATGTAGGGATTTATACCTAGTTTAGTGAGTTTAGCTATAATTCCAGAATGGGGGATGGTGTTGAAAGCCTTGGCGAGGTCAAGATAGGCTGTGTGAACCACCTTACCCTCATCTACGACTTAGGTGACTGCCTCAAAGAAGTCAATCAGGTTCAGAAGCCATGATCTGCTTTCACAAACCCAAACTGGGTGGGGTCTAGAGTTTGGAGGTTACCAATGTCTTTTTTATGAGTTCCATGATGATAGGTTCCATGGTCTTGCAGACCAGGCTCATCAGGCTAATAGGGAGATAGTTCCTAGGATCAGTGGTGGCTCCCCCAAGGTTGAGTGGGATAACTGTTGCTGTGCACCAGTCAGTGGGCATAAAGCCTGACATGAGACTATGATTGAACATGGTGCTTAGGTGAGGAGCCAGTTCATTCTGAAGTTCGTGTAAAACGCAGCCTGGAATGTTGTCCAGTCCCATGGATGCTGTGTTTTTGGTTTTAGAGAGTGCAGCTTTTACCTGCATAGATGTGATTACAGGGACTCTGCATTCTTCCTGTATAGATATGGGCCCTTTAGGGAGTGAGACGGGGGTAAAGTTAGCACTGAATCTATCTGCCAGGATGTTGGCAGTATCAGTTGGTTCTGTAATTTTCATGTTATTGTGCTGTAACTCAGAGCAGATCTGGGTGTTGCCATTGAGATTCTTGACATAGCTATAGAATACTTTGTGGTTGCCCTTAGAACCAGTGGTGATTTTGTTTTCATAGTTAGCTTTGGAGGATCTTATAAGGAATCTCAGCTTCTTACCATGGAGCTCCTCCACTCATGGGATTTTACTCTCTTTTGCAACAGTATCTTCCTTCTGTTGTAGAGTTTGTTTATGGCAGGGGACCACCAGATTGGCTTCCTTTTTTTGGAGGATAGCGTCTTGGTTCTATTTGGGATAGCACAATCCATGCACTCGTGTAAGTGCTTATAGAGTGCATTTGTGTAAGATTCAGAAGTCGTAACTGTATTGTCCATCTGCATGGGTGTCATGAAGTTTGCCACTTTTGCCTTAAGAAGCATGAAGTTCGCTTTGGAGAAATGTTTTACCGTGGTTTCCTTAATGGTGGGTGGGGGCGGGATGCGGATATCTAGGGTGATTAGCTTATGGTCGAATCTGACCAACGAGGAGATGACTTCAGGTGTGGACCACCGGTCACTCATGTTGGTAATGAGTAGGTCTAGGATGTTGTTGCCCCTGGTGGGGGTGTGGATAAGTTGATCCAGGGCACTGGAATTTATGAATTCCAGAAAGCATTCAGTAAAGGAGTTGGTACATGAGTAGTTTTCCCAGTTAATGGTGGGGTAGTTGAAATCGCCATTATTAGGGTGTTTGGTTTAACCCTAATATTTTCCAGTATATCAAGTGTAGTCTGCTATCCTTGGCCATCTTTTCACCTCTCCTTAACCAGTGTTAGATTCTAATTGACATGAGGTTGTTCCAGAAGTTTCTATACTTGCAACTATATTTATGCATTTCCTACATTTCCTGCCTTCTCATCCGATCCTTCACCTTACATTCTTTCTTTTGTTTTTTGGCACATTCATTTTCTGCCTGATTTTTATCTACTTCTGGTTTGATTTCTATTTCTGCTTGACAATGATATGCTTCTGCTAAACTATTTATTTATTTCTTAATTACATTTGTTAATTGGGTAGTGTCCAACTGGGCCAGAAGCCCTTTTTCATCAGAGGCCTGGGGAGAAAAGCTCCACACGTAGTAACAAAGCTTACAATAATAATATTTATTATACAATAGTCAGTATGAATACAAACAATAGTTTACACAGGTATACAGAGTCCCATGTAGAAGCATTGCAAATTTATACAGAATATTAATTACAAAGACAGTGTGCATAAAATAAATTAAGAGACAGTAAGCAAGTATACAGAATACCAGTTACAATGACAGTGTGCACTAAATAAATTTAGAGGCAGTATGCATGTATATCAACAGTGACTTAGGACAGAGAGTTAATTACTATTCTGTATTTATGTACAGTGTGGCTGCAATCAAAGAATCTCTGTCTATCAATTAACACAGTGTAGAAGGTGTTATGGGTCAGCAATGCTTGAATGAGAGATGGAGGGAGTATAGAAGGAGTTAAAGTAGAGAAATAAGGTAAGGTACAGGGAGGCAGGAAGGAATTAGCCTGGTGAATGACAGGATTAGAGCCAGTGTTTGGCTAGGTAGTTCTTTAGGAGTTCACCACACAAAAAAAATATATATCCAAAGAATGACCCAGCCAGTAAATCCAATGATTTATTTTCATAATAACAAAACTTGACTTCTCCAGCACCTTGGCAAAAGCCTTTAACAGAGTATTACGAAAATAAATCATTGGATTTACTGGCTGGGTCATTCTTTAGTTCTTTAGGAGTTATTTGAAATTGTGGTGGTGAGGATTTTGTGTGATGGACTGTGGGACAGTGTTCCATAATTTGGATATTTTGTGGGAGTAAAAGGAGTCACCGTGGTAGTTGTGGGAGTGAGAAACATTTAGCATTAGTTTGGCTGAGGATCTGATGGACTGGGAAGTGGTACTAGGTTGGAAAATGTTAGTGAGAGTGAAATAGTTACTGGGTTGGTAGATTATGTTGTGGGCCATGGCCAATTGGTTGAGTGATAGAAGATTTGGGAGTTCTAGTCAGTTGAGCTGGGAGAGGGCAGTGCAGTGGTGAGTCCTGTATGGCTGATTAGTAGCAAACTTGGCAATTTTGTTGTAGAGGATTCTAAGTCATTGAGCTCAGTCTTACACAGGTTTGTAAGTCATTGAGCTCAGTCTTACACAGGTTTGTAAGTCACTGAGCTCAGTCTTACACAGGTTTGTAAGTCATTGAGCTCAGTCTTACGTAGGTTTGTAAGTCATTGAGCTCAGTCTTACACAGGTTTGTAAGTCATTGAGCTCAGTCTTACATAGGTTTGTAAGTCATTGAGCTCAGTCTTACGTAGGTTTGTAAGTCATTGAGCACAGTCTTACACAGGTTTGTAAGTCATTGAGCTCAGTCTTACGTAGGTTTGTAAGTCATTGAGCTCAGTCTTACATAGGTTTGTAAGTCACTGAGCTCAGTCTTACGTAGGTTTGTAAGTCATTGAGCTCAGTCTTACACAGGTTTGTAAGTCATTGAGCTCTGTCTTACATAGGTTTGTAAGTCATTGAGCTCAGTCTTACACAGGTTTGTAAGTCATTGAGCTCAGTCTTACACAGGTTTGTAAGTCATTGAGCTCAGTCTTACACAGGTTTGTAAGTCATTGAGCTCAGTCTTACGTAGGTTTGTAAGTCATTGAGCTCAGTCTTACACAGGTTTGTAAGTCATTGAGCTCAGTCTTACGTAGGTTTGTAAGTCATTGAGCTCAGTCTTACGTAGGTTTGTAAGTCATTGAGCACAGTCTTACACAGCTTTGTAAGTCATTGAGCTCAGTCTTACGTAGGTTTGTAAGTCATTGAGCTCAGTCTTACATAGGTTTGTAAGTCACTGAGCTCAGTCTTACGTAGGTTTGTAAGTCATTGAGCTCAGTCTTACACAGGTTTGTAAGTCATTGAGCTCTGTCTTACATAGGTTTGTAAGTCATTGAGCTCAGTCTTACACAGGTTTGTAAGTCATTGAGCTCAGTCTTACTTAGGTTTGTAAGTCATTGAGCTCAGTCTTATGTAGGTTTGTAAGTCATTGAGCTCAGTCTTATGTAGGTTTGTAAGTCATTGAGCTCAGTCTTATGTAGGTTTGTAAGTCATTGAGCTCAGTCTTACACAGGTTTGTAAGTCATTGATCTCAGTCTTACGTAGTTTTGTAAGTCATTGAGGTCAGTCTTACGTAGGTTTGTAAGTCATTGAGCTCAGTCTTACACAGGTGTGTAAGTCATTGAGCTCAGTCTTACGTAGGTTTGTAAGTCATTGAGCTCAGTCTTACATAGGTTTGTAAGTCATTGAGCTCAGTCTTACACAGGTTTGTAAGTTATTGAGCTCAGTCTTACGTAGGTTTGTACGTCATTGAGCTCAGTCTTACACAGGTGTGTAAGTCATTGAGCTCAGTCTTACACAGGTTTGTAAGTCATTGAGCTCAGTCTTACATAGGTTTGTAAGTCATTGAGCTCAGTCTTACACAGGTTTGTAAGTCATTGAGCTCTGTCTTACGTAGGTTTTTAAGTCATTGAGCTCAGTCTTACACAGGTTTGTAAGTCATTGAGCTCAGTCTTACATAGGTTTGTAGGTCATTGAGCTCAGTCTTACATAGGTTTGTAAGTCATTGAGCTCAGTCTTACACAGGTTTGTAAGTCATTGAGCTCAGTCTTACATAGGATTGTAAGTCATTGAGCTCAGTCTTACATAGGTTTGTAAGTCATTGAGCTCAGTCTTACACAGGTTTGTAAGTCTTTGAGCTCAGTCTTACGTAGGTTTGTAAGTCATTGAGCTCAGTATTACATAGGTTTGTAAGTCATTGAGCTCAGTCTTACACAGGTTTGTAAGTTATTGAGCTCAGTCTTACGTAGGTTTGTAAGTCATTGAGCTCAGTCTTACACAGGTTTGTAAGTCATTGAGCTCAGTCTTACACAGGTTTGTAAGTCACTGAGCTCAGTCTTACGTAGGTTTGTAAGTCATTGAGCTCAGTCTTACACAGGTTTGTAAGTCATTGAGCTCAGTCTTACGTAGGTTTGTAAGTCATTGAGCTCAGTCTTACATAGGTTTGTAAGTCATTGAGCTCAGTCTTACACAGGTTTGTAAGTCATTGAACTCTGTCTTCTGCAGGTTTTTGAATAAGTGAGATCCATACAGAAGGGTGGAAACCAGGTGTGACTGTGCAGTGGCTAGTCTGGCACTCTGAGTAAGGTATGGTTTAGCTCTATATAGGGTGCCAAGTTTGGTGTGAATGTTCTTGATAGTCAGAGAAATAAGCTAACTATGCAGGGAAGTCATCTAAGACTTGCTCTCCTCATGTTTTAAAACTTTCTCTATGTTTGCTTCATAGGTTCATAGGTGTGTACTAGGCTAACGGCCCTGGAGCCTATATAAGCCTAGCCCAAGAAGATTTCCTGGCATCATGCCGCCCAAAGTTAGTTCCAGTGCCCCTGTCAAGCAAGGCCACTGAAGTGATCTCTGGGGTGAACTTCCTATTGCCCACCCACTTGTCAATATTTCTCTTAAGGAGGGTGAGTGAAGTGCTCTGTTTGATGTGAATAGGAAGTTTGTGCCAGAGTATGGGAAGTCTCTGGATTAGGAACTTATCCCTCCAGCATGTTCTGTTTATTGTGGTAATGAGGTTAAGGTCCCTGGAGCATGTGGCATGGAGGGATTGGGATTTCTTTAGGTGCAGCATATCTAGCAGCTCTGGGTTAGACAAAGCTTTGTAGGTCAAGCAGAGATCACCTCTAAGTAGGCGATAAGAGACAGAGTATAGCTGGAGTTGTTTTAGTCTGTTTATATAGGGCATGTGTCTAAGGCCTAAGATCCTCTTAGTGAGGTATTTTTGTGGCCTTTCCAGTTGTTGTAGGTGTCTAGTAAGGTGCATACCAAATGGGGCATTGTATTCTATAATAGGTCTAATGAGGGACGAGTAGAGAGGGATTATGACCTCTTTCTTCCTGGATGAGAAACCTTTTGTAATGAGATGTGCCACATAGAAGGACTTTCTGACTACAGTGGCAATATGGTTATCAAAGGAGAGGTTGCTGTCAACCTGTGTCCCCAGGTCTCTTATCACACCTTAGGTGTTTAGTGGATTACCACCTGTGTGGTAGTTCATGGGCACCGAATTTTTCCCAAAGGGAACGATAATGCACTTTTTGGCATTAAGCTTAAGGCTATGGTTCTGGCAGCAGTCATTGGTGTCAGTGAGGCCTTTTTGTAGAATGTTTACATCAGTTGGAGAATCAATACTGGCTCTCAGTTTGCAATCATCTGCGAACTTGGTCAGCCAGAGTCCCTTTGTGTTGGCTTGAACTTCAGAGAAGTAGATGCCAAACAGGAGAGGACCTAGGACCGATCCCTGTGGGACACCACTTTTTACTGGTTGGTAGTCAGATTTGGAGTCTGCTACTGTCACAGTGTGGGTTCTATCAGTGAGCCAGTTGGCAACCCATCTTATGACATAGGGGTTTATGCCTAGTTTAGTGAGTCTATCTATGATTCCTGAGTGAGGGATGGTGTCGAAGGCCTTGGCAAGATTTAGGTAGGCTGTGAACTACCTTGCCCTCATCCACAGCTCTGTTGACAGACTTGAAGAAGTCTATCAGGTTGAGTAGGCATGATCTACCTTTCACAAACCCATACTGCGTGGGGTCCAGAGTTTGGAGATTCCCTATGTCCTTATTTATAAGGTCCATGATGATGCACTCCATAGCCTTACATATTAGACTTGTCAGGCTACAGGGGCAGTAGTTCTCAGGGTCTGTAGTCGCTCCCCCTTTGTGGAGTGAGATGACCGTAGCAGTGCACCATTTGGTAGGAACAAAGCCTGAAATGAGGCTGTGATTGAACAGGGAACTCAGGTGTGGTGCCAGTTCACTTTGTAATTCATGTAGAACACAGCCAGGGATATTATCAGGTCCCATGGAAGCTGTATTCCTGGCGTTTTACCTGTGTAGCTGTGATAATAGGGACTTGGCATTCCTCAGGTATTGTGATAGGCCCTTTAGGGAGTGAAAAGGGGGTCAGCCAATATGTTGGCAATATCAGCTGGTTCTGTATATGTATTGCCATTGTGCAGTAACTCAGAGCAGATCTGAATATTGCCATGTAGATTCTTGACATAACTATAGAATGCCTTGTGGTTGTCTTTAGAATCTGCAGCAATTTTGTTTTCATAGCTAGCTTTAGAGGATTTGATGATGACTCTCAGTTTGTTGCTGAGGCTAACAAAGGTGTTTTTCCAGTCTTGGGACTTCACCCTTTTCTGCAACAGTTTTTTTCATTCTGTTGTAGAGTTTGCTTATGGTGGGGGCCACCAGATTGGCTTCCTTTTTTTGGAGGAGATCGTCTTGGTTCTGTTTGGTATGGCCTGTTCCATGCACTTGTGTATGTGCTCATACAGTGCATTAGTGTATGATTCAGCTGTCATGCACCTATTTTCCATTTGCATGGATGTCGTGAAGTTAGACACCTCTGTTTTTTTAAGCCAAAAATTGGCTTTGGAGAAGTTTTTTACGGTGGTTTCCTTTGGTGGGGTAAGGGTGGGATGTGGATATCCATGGTGATTAGGTTGTGGTCAGATATGACCAGGGAGGAGTTGATTACTGGTATAGAGCAATGGTCACCCATGTTAGTAATGACCAGGTCAAGGATGTTTCTACCCCTATTAATGAATTCCAGAAAATGCTGAGCAAGTGTGTTGGTACATGAGTAATTTTCCCAGTTAATGGAGGGGTAGTTAAAGTCTCCCAGTATTAGGGTATTGGGTTATACCCTAATATTGTCCAGTGTGTTTAGGAATGTGAAGTGGGAGTCTTGGGACATAGTGGGGGATCTATAGCAGGCTACAACCTGGACTGCAGTTTTACCCAGTGTTAGTTGTACCTGAAGTATCTCTGATGCGTTATATTGGGCTACTAGTCTGGAGGTGTGCATATCCATTGTGAATATGGAGATACCACCACCTTTATTGCTTCGGTCCAGGTTTAGGGGCCAAAATGTGTAGTATGAATTATAGCCTGGTAGTACTGGTGTGCTCTCTGGAGCCTTGAAGCAGGTCTCATCACTGCACAGATGTCGATGGTCTCCATTTTGAGATTTAGACCTCTAGCATTGTGTAGCATAACCCTTAGATTTTGTTTGCTTGTAGCTGTTATGGTGGTAATTTTGTCTTTAGGACATTGCCTAAAAAAGGCACTATAGGGTGGCAAGACCCTTGGCCAGTATCCAGAATCCTTGGGGTGGCAGGTGCAGGCCATCTCTGGTGAAGCGTCAAGGTCTATCGATCATGTCATCCCAGGCAGACAAATACTGGATCCCCTTAGAATGACACCAGACAATGAGAGAGTCATATTTGTACCTGTTGTGGAGTGACCTAAGTGTGTGTGTTATGTGGCGGATCCTGGCACCCAACAGGCATCTTACCATAACTTTCTCCTTATTCAACCTAGTGAGTGGGACATCAGTGTGCCTTACTATTGAGTCACCTATGACTAGTGTATTAGGTAAGTTGTTTTGCCTTATAGGCTTTGGCTGAGTGGCACACAGTTTATGTGAGCTATTTGTCTCATGGTTTGTGCTGGAATGTGGTGGTTGTTTGCGGTTCTGCCTCAGAGGTCTCTGTTGTTTGGGCACATTTTTATTGAGAGCCTCCACAAAAGTAGATGGGTGTTTTGTGTTACTATGTGAGTGTTGTAGTGGTGTATGTTCTGGAGGGCTATGTGTTGAATGTGGTGTGGTGCAGGTGTTATCCTTTTCCTCATGAATGGCTAATCCAGTCTTGGCTGGAGAGTGCTTGGCTTCCAATTTGGCTATATATGTGCATTTCTCACAAGTCATAGTGTTGGGAGGTAAGAGGAGAGGGTTGTCTGTGTACATGAGGCAGTTGCTACATTGCCTCAGGATGCCCAAGTTCACCAGGTTGACAGGGGAAAGCACGGGGAACTGACCTTTAGACATGCCTGGATATGAGCTCAATATATTAAGTACTGAAGCCTTTTACAGCAAAAATGTCACTCAAAGTGTTTGAGTCTGTACAGAGCACTGCCAAACACTTAAAGGGAAACCAATACGTAGACCCTGAAAATGTAAGGATGAAGTATTTAGGCAGATATTCTGAAGTTAGGAATGAATCAAGCAGTACTTACTTAAAATAAAGAATTTGCTTATCAAGAATGATGAAAAGAGGGGAGTCACATGAATGGCTACTGCCTGACTACTACCAATGCTGGTCTCAGCACAGCTTCATTCTGTTGGGATACAATACTCCTTTGCTTCTTCTCTCACCAGAAGCAAAATGTTAGCACCAATTCCAAGAAGAAAAGCAAGCCACAGCCTGTTTGGTGATCCACAGTCTTGTCCCAGATGATGCAAGGTGCAGGCTTGTAGCCTTTTTCTGGTCGATGTCTTGAATAACAACCAGACCAATCAGGTACGTTAAGCACAGACAATCACTCTCCAACCAGAAACAGTCAGGATTCAATGCATTCTGCTCCTACTCTCACCAGGATCAGAATATAAGCACAGATTCCAAACTGTCACCTATAAAGCAGTTATAAAGCTTTCTGGTGATCAGCAGTCTGCAGGAAATAATGTAACTGCACTCCTTCTCTCACCAGGAGAAAACAGAAGCACTAATTCCAAGATGACTACTGAGAGGCAGAATGTGGGCTCTTCAATAACTGGTGGTCTTGCAATAGATGCTTAAAGGTAAGATTAAAAAAATGGTTTATTCTAAACACTGCAGTGTGGACTAGAGGTGTTAGATGTGAAAATAGGTAACTTAAGTTTTATCTGTCTAAATACTTAACTTTTAGTGAAGAGTCACTATTTTTAAAACAGCAAGATAGATTGAAAGGGGGGTGGCCACTTTTTTATTCTGGTACTATGGAATACAGTAAGATGGCCAATAAGCTTAAATAGCTGAAGGGGAGTAATTTCACAAAATGATAATTTTGTGCTTACTCACATCAACCAGTAAAAGTCGAGGTAATGAGATATATGGTCAAATTAACATAAAGAGCAGGCAACTAGAAAGACAGCGGTGTTTAAGCACACAACAGTAAGTGGGGGGAGGGTAGGAAACATTTTTGTCTGACTTACAAGAGACAGAGCTGTGGTTTCTTTTCAAGTTTTAATATGCAGTTAAAAGCAGAATACAAGTAAAACAGTGTAAAGAAAACAAATCACAGCATACAAATAGAAAAAAGTAATAAAGTATTACATAATACAACAAATAAAAAGCAAACTTAACCTTTCCCTCACAGCAAACTGTAGCAGAGTCTGTGTGAGCCTTTCCAGTAAAGCCAAATGTTTGGAACTTGTGAGGTCAGCAGGTATGTATGCAGTCCTATGATTGCTGCTCTTTACATGTAATCCATTTTGATGAGGCCCATCCCTCCTTCAGAACAGGGACCACATAAACTTGGTGTACACTAATTCTTATAAATCATATGAAAAGCATGGTTCATTTTTCTTGTTTTCCTGTCCAACTGATCTAATACTTTTTGAGGTCAGTCAGTCAGTGCAGAACTGTAAGTTAGAGTAGGAAGAGCAAATTGGTTTATAGCTTGGACTTTGTTGCTAGATGTCAGAGATGTTTTTAGTATTAATTTTAATCTTCTAAAATATTTCTTATTACGTTTTATTAGCATTTGTTCTTTTAAATCACATTTCTGTCCCAGATTGATACTTTCTTGGTGCTGCAGGTTTCAGGCTTTAAATGTTACTTTTGAACATTTATCAAGACCAAATGACAATCTTATATCATCTCAGAACATTTTGACCATCTGCAGTTGTGCTTTCATTTCCTCATTTGATTAACTATGTAGTTTTAAATCACCTACCAAAAGAAGATGAGAAGTCTTTAAACTTTGTTATTTTCTGGGAGCCAAATTGTAGCCATGACCTAATCTGATAAGTAGACAGATTAATGGGTTAAGATAAAACAGCAGCAGTAACAAAGACTCACTCGGGAATATCCCCCACTGAATTTTTATTTGTGGGCCTGTCAGTGGCAGTGAAAAATGCAGTGCATAGTGGGATGTGCCTTTATCATTGGTGTGTGTGGACCATTACTCCCTTCACAGTGTCTAGGGAGCAGTACTTAAAACACATCCTGGTGCATAAGTGGGACTACAGCAGCATGCAGGATGTCCTCCATGCTGAGGCACACCTACACATATAGTACTTACATGAGTATGTACTGTACAGCAGGAACAACAGACATGTTATGCCAAATGCACTTGTTTATTCAAGCTGTGTGCGTGGTGTTGCATGCTTCTCTTTGTCCACAACACATTTTGGTGGCCATATATAACCTGCAGCTGAAAGCCACTTCGGCCATGAGTCCCCAAACAAATGTATCATGGGTAAATGTCTCACCACCTAGGAGCCTTAAACCCCTAAAGAGTGGTTCAGAAAAACACAGATGTCCATGTAACAGTCACAGAAGCTGCTCCCTTGGCCAAGTGAGTCAAGGGACATGCAATTGTAGCAATGTTTGGAATAAAGTACCTATAGTAGTTAGGCATACACTAGGAAGTTATTACTTCTTAGTTGGTAGTGGGTGTGGGCCAATTTTCAACCACTTTCATTTTTTCAGCCTAGGGTTTTACTAATCCTAGACCAGTGATATACTCCATTAAGTATTGGTTAGTCTAGTTTGGTGTATAGAGTTCAAGGTAGTTGGAACTTTCAGGAGATATGTTTCCGAGATCATCCAGGTAGGCTAATATCTGGTCTGCAGTTCAGAATTTTATTCATCAACCACTGGAACATTGCAGGTGCCCCATGGAGACCAAAACCCATGAAGCAATAAAGGAAGAGTGTCTGTGGCATGAAAAATGTCATATTTTCTTTAGCTTCTTGGGCTTGTGGAATTTGTCAATAACCTTCAATGCAAGTGGAAGTGGACAAAAAAGTGACTTTACTCAGTCTTTCAACCAGTTCATCCACTCAGGGTGTGGGATAAAAGTCAATTTTAAAAATAGTAATCAACCTTCTGAAATTATTGCAAAACCTTATAGCCCCATCACTTGGGGACCAGAACAATGAAGTTTTTCCAGTAACATTTAGATTCCCGTAAAACCTCTAGCTTGAGTAGTATCTGTAGCTCTTCCCTATCCTCTTGATGTTGAGACTTTGTCATTTGGCATGGTTTCAAATTCACTTTCTCACCAGGCACAAGCCCTATGTTTTGCTGTTTTTTTTATTTCTATATATTTTTTAATTTAACATTTGTTTACTTGGGTAGTGCATTGATCTCAATGGACCATTTTCAGGCACAACCAGGGTAAATATATTGCAATGTTAGACAGATACAGTTATGTGCAGTGTAATACAGGCATAACAGATTAAATGTATTGTGCCAGGAAACTCTGAAACTATATCACAAGTAAAAACTCTGTAACTCCTTCCTGCTGGAACCCACACTATGTCTGACATAACTTCAGTTGAGGACACATTTGAGCAACTCCTCCCTCCTGCATTTTTTACTGTCATTATTTTCATTCAATACGACTTTTATGGTGTTTCAAGTTACTCATCTTTTTGGAACTGTAATGTACTTGTCTTGTACAAATGTCTGCCATTTCTATGTAATAGCTTACCACCATCCAGTGAACTACACAGGATGTGCACAGCTATTATCACCTTTCCTGAACTGCACAGGATGTGCTTAGCTGTTACCATCATTCCATGAACTACACAGGATGTGCACAGCTGTTATCACCTTCCCATGAGCTACACAGGATGTGCACAGCTGTTATCACCTTCCAATGAACTACACAGGATGTGCTTAGCTGTTACTATCATCCCATGAACTACACAGGATGTGATCAGCTGTTACCACCTTCCAATGAACTACACAGGATGTGCTTAGCTGTTACTATCATCCCATGAACTACACAGGATGTGATCAGCTGTTACCACCTTCCAATGAACTACACAGGATGTGCTTAGCTGTTACTATCATCCCATGAACTACACAGGATGTGATCAGCTGTTACCATCATCCCATGAACTACACAGGATGTGCACAGCTGTTATCACCTTCCAATGAACTACACAGGATGTGCACAGCTGTTATCACCTTCCAATGAACTACACAGGATGTGCACAGCTCTTACTACATTCCAATGAACTACACAGGATGTGCTCAGCTGTTGTCACCTTCCAATGAACAACACAGGATGTGTTCAGCTGTTACCATCATCCCATGAACTACACAGGATGTGCTCAGCTGTTGTCACCTTCCAATGAACAACACATGATGTGCTAAGCTGTTACCACCTTCCAATGAACAACACAGGATGTGTTCAGCTGTTACCATCATCCCATGAACTACACGGGATGTGCACAGCTATTATCACCTTCCCTGAACTACACAGGATGTGCTCAGCTGTTACTATCATCTCATGAACTACACAGGATGTGCTCAGCTGTTACCACCTTCCAATGAACTACGCAGGATGTGCACAGCTGTTATCACCTTCCCTGAACTGCACAGGATGTGCTCAGCTGTTACCATCATACCATGAACTACACAGGATGTGCTCAGCTGTTATCACCTTCCCTGAGCTGCACAGGATGTACTCAGCTGTTACAATCATCCCATGAACTACACAGGATGTGCACAGCTGTTATCATCTTCCAATGAACAACACAGGATTGCTCAGCTTTTACCACTGTCCCATGAACTACATAGGATGTGCTCAGCTGTTACCACCATCCCATGAACTACACATAGATGTGCTCAGCTGTTATCACCTTCCAATGAACAACACAGGATGTGCTCAGCTGTTACCACTGTCCCATGAACTACACAGGATGTGCACAGCTGTTATCACCTTCCAATGAACAACACAGGATGTGCTCAGCTGTTACCACTGTCCCATGAACTACACAGGATGTGCTCAGCTGTTACCACCGTCCCATGAATTACACATAGATGTGCTCAGCTGATACCACCTTTCCATGAACTACACAGGATGTGGTCAGCTATTACCACCTTCCAATGAACAACACAGGATGTGTTCAGCTGTTACCATCATCCCATGAACTACACAGGATGTGCTCAGCTGTTACCACCTTCCAATGAACTACACAGGATGTGTTCAGCTGTTACCATCATCCCATGAACTACACAGGATGTGCTAAGCTGTTAGCACCTTCCAATGAAGAACACAGGATGTGTTCAGCTGTTACCACCTTCCCATGAACTACACAGGATGTGCTCGGCTGTTACCACCTTTCCATGAACTACACAGGATGTGCTCAGCTGTTACCACCATCCGATGAACTACACCGGATGTGCACAGCTGTTACCACCTTCCAATGAACTACACAGGATGTGCTCAGCTGTTATCACCTTCCCATGAACTACACAGGATGTGCTCAGCTGTTACCATCATCCAATGAACTACACAGGATAAGCACAGCTGTTGCCACTGTCCCATGAAGTACACATGATGTAATCAGCTGTTATCACCTTCCCATGAAATACACAGGATATGCTCAGTTGTTACCACCATCCAATGAACTACACAGGACGTGCTTAGCTGTTACTATCATCCCATGAACTACACAGGATGTGATCATCTGTTACCACCTTCAAATGAACTACACAGGATGTGCTTAGCTGTTACTATCATCCCATGAACTACACAGGATGTGATCAGCTTTACCACCTTCCAATGAACTACACAGGATGTGCTTAGCTGTTACTATCATCCCATGAACTACACAGGATGTGATCAGCTGTTACCATCATCCCATGAACTACACAGGATGTGATCAGCTGTTACCACCTTCCAATGAACTACACAGGATGTGATCAGCTGTTACCATCATCCCATGAACTACACAGGATGTGATCAGCTGTTACAACCTTCCAATGAACTACACAGGATGCGCTTAGCTGTTACTATCATCCCATGAACTACACAAGATGTGATCAGCTGTTACCATCTTCCAATGAACTACATAGGATGTGCTTAGCTGTTACTATCATCCCATGAACTACACAGGACGTGATCAGCTGTTACCATCATCCCATGAACTACACAGGATGTGCATAGCTGTTATCACCTTCCAATGAACTACACAGGATGTGCACAGCTGTTACTACATTCCAATGAACTACACAGGATGTGCTCAGCTGTTATCACCTTCCAATGAACAACACAGGATGTGCTCAGCTGTTACCATCACCCCATGAACTACACAGGATGTGATCAGCTGTTACCATCATCCCATGAACTACACAGGATGTGCACAGCTGTTACCATCATCCCATGAACTACATAGGATGTGGACAGCTGTTATCACCTTCCAATGAACTACACAGGATGTACACAGCTGTTACTACATTCCAATGAACTACACAGGATGTGCACAGCTGTTATCACCTTCTAATGAACTACACAGGATGTGCACAGCTGTTATCACATTCCAATAAACTACACAGGATGTGCACAGCTCTTACTACATTCCAATGAACTACACAGGATGTGCACAGCTGTTACCATCATCTCATGAACTACACAGGATGTGCACAGCTGTTATCACCTTCCAATGAACTACACAGGATGTGCACAGCTGTTATCACCTTCCAATGAACTACACAGGATGTGATCAGCTGTTACCACCATCCTATGAACTACACAGGATGTGCTCAGCTGTCACCACCATCCTATGAACTACACAGGATGCGCTCAGCTGTTACCATCATCCCATGAACTACACAGGATGTGATCAGCTGTTACCATCATCCCATGAACTACACAGGATGTGCACAGCTGTTATCACCGTCCAATGAACTACACAGGATGTGCAAAGCTGTTACTACATTCCCATGAACTACACAGGATGTGCACAGCTGTTACTACATTCCAATGAACTACACAGGATGTGCACAGCTGTTATCACCTTCCAATGAACTACACAGGATGTGCACAGCTGTTATCACCTTCCAAAGAACTACACAGGATGTGCATAGCTCTTACTACATTCCAATGAACTACACAGGATGTGCTCAGCTGTTGTCACCTTCCAATGAACAGCACAGGATGTGTTCAGCTGTTACCATCATCCCATGAACTACACAGGATGTGCACAGCTATTATCACCTTCCCTGAACTACACAGGATGTGCTCAGCTGTTACTATCATCTCATGAACTACATAGGATGTGCTCAGCTGTTACCACCTTCCAATGAACTATGCAGGATGTGCACAGCTGTTATCACCTTCCCTGAACTGCACAGGATGTGCTCAGCTGTTACCATCATCCCATGAACTACACAGGATGTGCACAGCTGTTATCATCTTCCAATGAACAGCACAGGATGTGCTCAGCTGTTACCACTGTCCCATGAACTACATAGGATGTGCTCAGCTGTTACCACCGTCCCATGAACTATACATAGATGTGCTCAGCTGTTATCACCTTCCAATGAACAACACAGGATGTGCTCAGCTGTTACCACTGTCCCATGAACTACACAGGATGTGCACAGCTGTTATCACCTTCCAATGAACAACACAGGATGTGCTCAGCTGTTACCACTGTCCCATGAACTACACAGGATGTGCTCAGCTGTTACCACCCTCCCATGAATTACACATAGATGTGCTCAGCTGATACCACCTTTCCATGAACTACACAGGATGTGGTCAGCTATTACCACCTTCCAATGAACAACACAGGATGTGTTCAGCTGTTACCATCATACCATGAACTATACAGGATGTACTCAGCTGTTACCACCTTCCAATGAACTACACAGGATGTGTTCAGCTGTTACCATCATCCCATGAACTACACAGGATGTGCTAAGCTGTTATCACCTTCCAATGAAGAACACAGGATGTGTTCAGCTGTTACCATCATCCCATGAACTACACAGGATGTGATCAGCTGTTACCACCTTCCCATGAACTACACAGGATGTGCTCGGCTGTTACCACCTTTCCATTAACTACACAGGATGTGCTCAGCTGTTACCACCATCCAATGAACTACACCGGATGTGCACAGCTTTTACCACCTTCCAATGAACTACACAGGATGTGCTCAGCTGTTATCACCTTCACATAAACTACACAGGATGTGCTCAGCTGTTAACACCCACGAATGAACTATACAGGATGTGCACAGCTGTTACCACCTTCCAATGAACTACACAGGATGTGCTCAGCTGTTATCACCTTCCCATGAACTACACAGGATGTGCTCAGCTGTTACCATCATCCAATGAACTACACAGGATAAGCACAGCTGTTGCCACTGTCCCATGAAGTACACATGATGTAATCAGCTGTTATCACCTTCCCATGAAATACACAGGATATGCTCAGTTGTTACCACCATCCAATGAACTACACAGGACGTGCTTAGCTGTTACCACCTTCCCATGAACTACGAAGGATGTGCTCATCTGTTACCACCATCCCATGAACTACACAGTATGTGCTCAGCTGTTGCCACCTTCCCATGAACTACAAAGGATGTGCTCAACTGTTATCACCTTTCCATGGACTACACAGGGTGTGCTCAGCTTTTAACATTGTCCCATGAACTACACAGGATGTGCTCAGCTGTTACCACCATCCAATGAATTACACAGGATGTGCTCAGCTGTTACCACCTTCACATAAACTACACAGGATGTGCTCAGCTGTTTCCACCTTCCCATGAACTACACAGGATGTGCTCAACTTTTACCACCGTCCATGAACTATACAGGATGTGCATAGCTGTTACCACCTTCACATAAACTACACAGGATGTGCTCAGCTGTTTCCACCTTCCCATGAACTACACAGGATGTGATTAGCTGCTATCACCATCCCATGAACTACACAGGATGTGCTGAGCTGTTACCACCTTCCCATGAACTATACAGGATGTGCTCAGCTGTTACCACCATCCAATGAATTACACAGGATGTGCTCAGCTGTTTCCACCTTCCCATGAAATACACAGGATGTGATTAGCTGCAATCACCATCCCATGAACTACACAGGATGTGCTGAGCTGTTACCACCTTCCCATGAACTACACAGGATGTGCTCAGCTGTTACCACCTTCCAATGAACTACACAGGATGTGCTCAGCTGTTACCACCTTCCAATGAACTACACAGGATGTGCTCAGCTGTTACTACCTTCCCATAAACTACACAGGATGTGGTCAGCTGTTACCACCTTCGTATGAACTAGACAGGATGGTCTGAGCTGTTACCACCATCCCATGAACTACACAGGATGTGCTACGCTATTTCCACCTTCCCAAGAACTACACAGGATGTACACAGCTGTTACCACCTTCCTATAAACTACACATGATGTGCTCAGCTGTTTCCACCTTCCCATGAACTACACAGGATGTGCTCAACTTTTACCACCTTCCCATGAACTACACAGGATGTGCTCGGCTGTTACCACCTTTCCATGAACTACACAGGATGTGCTCAGCTTTTACCACCATCCAATGAACTACACCGGATGTGCACAGCTGTTACCACCTTCCAATGAACTACACAGGATGTGCTCAGCTGTTATCACCTTCCCATGAACTACACAGGATGTGCTCAGCTGTTACCATCATCCAATGAACTACACAGGATAAGCACAGCTGTTGCCACTGTCCCATGAAGTACACATGATGTAATCAGCTGTTATCACCTTCCCATGAAATACACAGGATATGCTCAGTTGTTACCACCATCCAATGAACTACACAGGACGTGCTTAGCTGTTACTATCATCCCATGAACTACACAGGATGTGATCATCTGTTACCACCTTCAAATGAACTACACAGGATGTGCTTAGCTGTTACTATCATCCCATGAACTACACAGGATGTGATCAGCTTTTACCACCTTCCAATGAACTACACAGGATGTGCTTAGCTGTTACTATCATCCCATGAACTACACAGGATGTGATCAGCTGTTACCATCATCCCATGAACTACACAGGATGTGATCAGCTGTTACCACCTTCCAATGAACTACACAGGATGTGATCAGCTGTTACCATCATCCCATGAACTACACAGGATGTGATCAGCTGTTACAACCTTCCAATGAACTACACAGGATGCGCTTAGCTGTTACTATCATCCCATGAACTACACAAGATGTGATCAGCTGTTACCATCTTCCAATGAACTACATAGGATGTGCTTAGCTGTTACTATCATCCCATGAACTACACAGGACGTGATCAGCTGTTACCATCATCCCATGAACTACACAGGATGTGCACAGCTGTTATCACCTTCCAATGAACTACACAGGATGTGCACAGCTGTTACTACATTCCAATGAACTACACAGGATGTGCTCAGCTGTTATCACCTTCCAATGAACAACACAGGATGTGCTCAGCTGTTACCATCACCCCATGAACTACACAGGATGTGATCAGCTGTTACCATCATCCCATGAACTACACAGGATGTGCACAGCTGTTACCATCATCCCATGAACTACATAGGATGTGGACAGCTGTTATCACCTTCCAATGAACTACACAGGATGTACACAGCTGTTACTACATTCCAATGAACTACACAGGATGTGCACAGCTGTTATCACCTTCTAATGAACTACACAGGATGTGCACAGCTGTTATCACATTCCAATAAACTACACAGGATGTGCACAGCTCTTACTACATTCCAATGAACTACACAGGATGTGCACAGCTGTTACCATCATCTCATGAACTACACAGGATGTGCACAGCTGTTATCACCTTCCAATGAACTACACAGGATGTGCACAGCTGTTATCACCTTCCAATGAACTACACAGGATGTGATCAGCTGTTACCACCATCCTATGAACTACACAGGATGTGCTCAGCTGTCACCACCATCCTATGAACTACACAGGATGCGCTCAGCTGTTACCATCATCCCATGAACTACACAGGATGTGATCAGCTGTTACCATCATCCCATGAACTACACAGGATGTGCACAGCTGTTATCACCGTCAATGAACTACACAGGATGTGCAAAGCTGTTACTACATTCCCATGAACTACACAGGATGTGCACAGCTGTTACTACATTCCAATGAACTACACAGGATGTGCACAGCTGTTATCACCTTCCAATGAACTACACAGGATGTGCACAGCTGTTATCACCTTCCAAAGAACTACACAGGATGTGCATAGCTCTTACTACATTCCAATGAACTACACAGGATGTGCTCAGCTGTTGTCACCTTCCAATGAACAGCACAGGATGTGTTCAGCTGTTACCATCATCCCATGAACTACACAGGATGTGCACAGCTATTATCACCTTCCCTGAACTACACAGGATGTGCTCAGCTGTTACTATCATCTCATGAACTACATAGGATGTGCTCAGCTGTTACCACCTTCCAATGAACTATGCAGGATGTGCACAGCTGTTATCACCTTCCCTGAACTGCACAGGATGTGCTCAGCTGTTACCATCATCCCATGAACTGCACAGGATGTGCACAGCTGTTATCATCTTCCAATGAACAGCACAGGATGTGCTCAGCTGTTACCACTGTCCCATGAACTACATAGGATGTGCTCAGCTGTTACCACCGTCCCATGAACTATACATAGATGTGCTCAGCTGTTATCACCTTCCAATGAACAACACAGGATGTGCTCAGCTGTTACCACTGTCCCATGAACTACACAGGATGTGCACAGCTGTTATCACCTTCCAATGAACAACACAGGATGTGCTCAGCTGTTACCACTGTCCCATGAACTACACAGGATGTGCTCAGCTGTTACCACCCTCCCATGAATTACACATAGATGTGCTCAGCTGATACCACCTTTCCATGAACTACACAGGATGTGGTCAGCTATTACCACCTTCCAATGAACAACACAGGATGTGTTCAGTTGTTACCATCATACCATGAACTATACAGGATGTACTCAGCTGTTACCACCTTCCAATGAACTACACAGGATGTGTTCAGCTGTTACCATCATCCCATGAACTACACAGGATGTGCTAAGCTGTTATCACCTTCCAATGAAGAACACAGGATGTGTTCAGCTGTTACCATCATCCCATGAACTACACAGAATGTGATCAGCTGTTACCACCTTCCCATGAACTACACAGGATGTGCTCGGCTGTTACCACCTTTCCATGAACTACACAGGATGTGCTCAGCTGTTACCACCATCCAATGAACTACACCGGATGTGCACAGCTTTTACCACCTTCCAATGAACTACACAGGATGTGCTCAGCTGTTATCACCTTCACATAAACTACACAGGATGTGCTCAGCTGTTAACACCCACGAATGAACTATACAGGATGTGCACAGCTGTTACCACCTTCCAATGAACTACACAGGATGTGCTCAGCTGTTATCACCTTCCCATGAACTACACAGGATGTGCTCAGCTGTTACCATCATCCAATGAACTACACAGGATAAGCACAGCTGTTGCCACTGTCCCATGAAGTACACATGATGTAATCAGCTGTTATCACCTTCCCATGAAATACACAGGATATGCTCAGTTGTTACCACCATCCAATGAACTACACAGGACGTGCTTAGCTGTTACCACCTTCCCATGAACTACGAAGGATGTGCTCATCTGTTACCACCATCCCATGAACTACACAGTATGTGCTCAGCTGTTGCCACCTTCCCATGAACTACAAAGGATGTGCTCAACTGTTATCACCTTTCCATGGACTACACAGGGTGTGCTCAGCTTTTAACATTGTCCCATGAACTACACAGGATGTGCTCAGCTGTTACCACCATCCAATGAATTACACAGGATGTGCTCAGCTGTTACCACCTTCACATAAACTACACAGGATGTGCTCAGCTGTTTCCACCTTCCCATGAACTACACAGGATGTGCTCAACTTTTACCACCGTCCCATGAACTATACAGGATGTGCATAGCTGTTACCACCTTCACATAAACTACACAGGATGTGCTCAGCTGTTTCCACCTTCCCATGAACTACACAGGATGTGATTAGCTGCTATCACCATCCCATGAACTACACAGGATGTGCTGAGCTGTTACCACCTTCCCATGAACTATACAGGATGTGCTCAGCTGTTACCACCATCCAATGAATTACACAGGATGTGCTCAGCTGTTTCCACCTTCCCATGAAATACACAGGATGTGATTAGCTGCTATCACCATCCCATGAACTACACAGGATGTGCTGAGCTGTTACCACCTTCCCATGAACTACACAGGATGTGCTCAGCTGTTACCACCTTCCAATGAACTACACAGGATGTGCTCAGCTGTTACCACCTTCCAATGAACTACACAGGATGTGCTCAGCTGTTACTACCTTCCCATAAACTACACAGGATGTGGTCAGCTGTTACCACCTTCGTATGAACTAGACAGGATGGTCTGAGCTGTTACCACCATCCCATGAACTACACAGGATGTGCTACGCTATTTCCACCTTCCCAAGAACTACACAGGATGTACACAGCTGTTACCACCTTCCTATAAACTACACAGGATGTGCTCAGCTGTTTCCACCTTCCCATGAACTACACAGGATGTGCTCAACTTTTACCACCGTCCCATGAACTACACAGGATGTGCTCAGCTGTTACCACCTTCACATAAACTACACAGGATGTGCTAAACTGTTACCACCGTCCCATGATCTACACAGGATGTGATCAACTATTTTTACCTCTCATTCATTTCGCTGTCTCATGGATTTTGGATTCTTCTTTTCTCTGTAATCTGTAAAGTTGGAAGCTTGTTGGACCATTTGTGGCTTCTACTGATTGTTTTCCAAAAGTTCCTTACTTTATGTCAGCGTTCAAGCATCAACAGGGTAAATAGAATAGGCAGTCTGCAGTTTAGTCTTCTGCCCATTAATAGTTAGATGGTGAGAAACTGTGGGGGCTACCATTCCTATATTCCTCAACTGAAACAGGACAATCAGAGGATTTGCTATAGACCTTTCTCATGATAGCCTTGAGTGTTCAGATTGTTTTGTCCACGTCTCCATTGTATTGTATATACTGTGGACTGTAATTGAATACCTGAATTCCATTTTATGCACAAATATTCTGAATATTGGACTTGTTACTATTGACCATTGTCAGATATGATAACATCAGGTGTCTTCTTTCCTGAGAATATAGCTTTTAATGTACTAATTACATTTACACGTGTGCCTCTTAATTTTATTATTTCAGGAAATTATGAATAATAATTCACACATATGAACTATACTATTTCTTTAAAGTGGAAGAAATCACTTCATACGTCATGGACAATCTGGACCTGAGATTTTATCATTGACCATCAAACACTCCAAGGAGGAAATACAAAAAGAGCGATCTTTTTAGAGTCAACCACAAAAGATAAAAAAAAATATTTTTTTTTTTGCAGGATGGCAACCTCCTCTTTCACCCACACATACTCTATTAACTATGTCTACCAATTCTCTGACCACACAATAGTGGGAAAAGGACAAATTCCCAAACCTCGCTGTACAGAGATCTTGCATGCAAAGCAGGCAGTAGGCTAAAAGACAAGGAACAAATCATATTTGCTCTTCCAAGTTGCAGCTGTCCCTGGACATGCTTTATCTTCATTATACTACTCATTGCTGGTGGCACATTTGTTTACTACCTGCACTTGATGAAAACGATATATGTCTTACCCTTTCCTTGTACTTTATTTTGCCAGACAAGATTCGTGTGCAGTGTCACATATCTCACTTTTCACTTGATTTGTAACTATTGTTTTGCCAACATTGAACATCAATCAACAGACACAACTCATTTCTTTCTTGAATAACAAAAAAAAAATGTTTTTTTTTTCTATACTGATGATTTTTGTTTTGGGAAGCCTTTCCTTGTGAATGCTTTCAGTAGCTGCGTCTCTAAGTAATTTCTGAAATTCTCTTGCATTTCAATCTGGATAATATCTGCAATATTTTCCAAACATTTCTATTACTACCTATTATTTTCTCATGACTCTGTCAAATACACTCTTTATCTGGAGTGTGTAGTTCCTTTCCAGCTCTGTATTCTACATTCAGATCATCTGTATCTCAAGTAATATCTTTTGCAGTCTTAGAGGTGCTTTGTACAAAGACATTTTGGATATGTCATGAAACAGTTTGTGATCTATTTCCATTTGAATTTCTTTACTGAAGATATAGTCATGCAATTTCTCTGAGCCATATACTGTTGTTAATGATTTATTTTCTGACTAAGCATGCCTCAGATGTGTATTTGTAAATACTCTTGACCCATATAGAAAGATAGTAAATTCTCTAGTAGGATCACAGCTCCTCTACCATTCCTACTGGCATCTAATCACAACATGTCTGGCTTATTTATATCACAATATTGTAATGCTGGCGCATCTGACCTAGTTTTTCTGCAATCCAAAACCATTTTCTCCATATATCTCCACTTATAAATGTAGAAGCTTTCTGAAAAGTGTATCTATGGCCCACTACAGACAGCCATTGCAAGATGGCATCATTCCCATGTCTCTAATTCCTGTTCATACTCTGACCTTTGTATTTGTGTAATTGCTCAGATTTTTTCTTTTCTTTCTTTCTTTTTTTTTTTTTTTTGCTTGGTTCACATTATTATCCTCTGATGTTAAGCAATGCTCCATTTATTTTAGATTAGTCACTTTTGCTTTACATTTGTTTTTATTTCATTTGGAATTATACAGTAGTGCATGGAGAACCACAACTGTGTTTTCTCACTGAGAAAAAGATAAAGTTGTTAACATTTTTCTGAGCATGTAACCCAATCATAGTAGTGCTTAGGGCATGTTAACAATTGCTATGCACCCCAAGTGCTTTAACGATTGAGTTTTACATTGGGGACTGAATGTGGACAGTCCTGGCTGGCAAGAAACAGTGGCAAAAGGCAAAACAGTTTTGTTTCTACTTGCTTTCTATGCCTTTCAATTGCCCCTGAGTTGATCTCATATTTTGGCTTTGCCCTCATATTTTTTTTATTTTCTGCTAAATGACTGAGAATTACAGTCAGTCAGAAACATCAGATATTATAGCTTCATACTTCTTATTGTTCAGAAAATGCATATTGATGCAAAGCCTGCCATTCTAGTAGGCTTCTAAGTGAAGACAGACAATATTTAAAAAATGCCACTGATTTTCATCCTTTGTCCACCTATTACATTTGGATTTGTCCAAAACCCTTCAAAAAGAAGCTGAGGATGTCCTGCTGTATGTATAACAGTTTTAAATGTTGGCTTTCACTTTATGTTCCTACACTTTTTATGTAACTGGTATTACATGGAGCAGCTAAAGCTCCATGCATTACAAATAGTTATGAATGGGTCAGGCTGATCATAACCTTTATTATGTGTTCTCAACACGAGCACTTTCAGTGTTACAGCCATCTCTTATCATGGTCTTCTTCTGTCTGGCTCAGCATTAAGACAGAATCAGTTATGTTTATACTTACTTAGGAAATAAATGTTCTTTGCAATACCTCTGGTGCTGATAAAGTACCAAGTAAAAGTCTAAGGAATCTGTACCTCAGGGATTTTGTAATCTAGACTTATGAACCAAAAACTATGATTTGAATAGATTACTAAAAATAACTTAGCATTTGGCATTCAGAAGACAACATATCTTACTGTGAGCAATTGCTAATGCCATATCTTAATCACACTGTTTATGCCTTGCCGATGAATACAAATAACAATATTGTATTTCTTCACAAAACTGGCCACACTGTTCTCCCACGAGCTTCTTCAATGCTTTGCTTCTTGTTTTGCTCTACCTCTGAGTACCACTGGTACTTTTCTGGTGGCTGGAACAACTGGAAGTGCATCAGATGTTATTTGCAATATCCTTAATGAAAACTTTCTGAAATGAAATAAGCATGATTTTGTGGGATATCTTTACTACATCTTTGTACATTATCCGAAAATTCTCTGTGATAGTATAACTCATTCTGTACACCCCCAGTCTTTGCTTTTACAGTGAGGATTTATTTTATCATTCCTAACCCAAAATATTACATAAAGTTAGTTATTTATGTGCAACTATTTGAAATGAGTGTGTATCTTAGATTTTTGTATTATCACATCTGTTGTTTTTCACTTAACAGTATATCCCAGTGACCAGAATAAATTAGTAATGTACAAACAAAATAAAAAACTGAAAAAATGTAACTTAAAAACAAAATCCAGGCGTAGATCCAGTACAAACAGAAGATGAATTCAACCACAAATTTAGCGCTTTCATTCACTTATTTAATACGTGAACTTCATCAGAAAAAACTTGATGTTGGCAATATCAGTTGGTTCTGTCATTTTGTACCATTGTGCTGTAACTCAGAGCAGATCTGGGTATTGCCATTGAGATTTTTGACATAGCTATAGAATGCTTTGTGGTTGTCCTTAGAATCAGTGGTGATTTCATTTTCACAGCTAGCTTTGGAGGATCTTATAAGGGATCTCAGCTTCTTACTGAGACTGACCAGGGAGCTTCCTCTACTTATGGGATTTTACTCTCTTTTGCAACAATTTCTTCCTTCTCTTGTACAGTTTGTTTATGGCAGGGGGACACCAGATTGGTTTCCTTTTTTTGGAGGATAGTGTCTTGGTTCTGTTTGGGATAGCATGATCAATGCACTCATGTAAGTGCTTATAGACTGCATTTGTGTAGGATTCAGCAGTCATAACTGTATTGTCCATCTGCATGAGTGTCATGAAGTTTGCCACTTCTGTCTTAAGATGCATGAAGTTGGATTTGGAGAAAATGTTTACCATGGTTTCCTTAATGGGGGGTGGGGGTGGGATGTGGATATCTAGGGTGATTAGCTTATGGTCAGGGTGCTCTCTGGAGCCTTGAACCAGGTCTCAGTCACTGCACAGATATCAATGTTCTTTATTTTAAGGAGTGCCTTGAGTGAGTGAGTGGATTTTGAGATTTAGACTTCTAGCATTGAGTAGCATTACCCTCAGTTTTTGCTTGCCTGTTCTTGTTACGGTGGTGAATTTGTCATTTGAACCTTGCCTAAAAAAGGCACTATAGGGGCGGCAAGAGCCTTAGCCAGTATTCGGAATCCCAAGGGCGACAGGTGCAGGCCATCTCTGGCAAAGCATCTTGGTCTGTCGACCATGTCATCCCAGGCAGACAGATACTGGATCCCCTTAGAATGACGATTCATGGCTTTTTCTGTTTCTTTGTGGAGATGGCTACATTTCTGATGTAGCTGGAGCTCTTTTTGAAGAAGAGAATTTCTGTTAGCCTTCACTGTAAACTGTATTAATATTTTGAGCTTCCCGCCGAAGTCTCAAGCTATTATGTTGACAGTGGAGTCCTGCATATGCTAATAAGTTTCAGCTGTCAGTCATTTCTTATAGGACGGGTCTCTTGTTCAGATGCATCTGGACTTCATTTTAAAAGGAAAAGTAAATGTTAGGAAAGGAAAAAGGTTTTACAAAATGACATACCCTCTTAAACAATAAATGACTTTTCCATATACAGTTTAAGAACACTGTTAAGATACAGTATGCACTTTTATCAAGTGCGGTGGAGTACGTCTTTCAAAGGTTTAGTACTTGTTTATTTGAGAGGAATAATATTTTCTGGTACTTTATTCAATGGTGGGAGATGACAGATATCAAAATACTGCAGTATAATAGTTTATGGGTCCAAGGTGTTCACCATTGCAAATAGCAATTATAAGCTTTATTCAATACAATATTATTTTACTAATACATTTATCAGGGATGGCTTGAGTGTTCAGCAACTGAAATACTATGTGTATTATGATAGCTGTAAAGGCATTACTATCTTAATTAATGGTTGATTTTTCCTAAGAAGTTCCTATTCATTATGACTAGTAAAAGCAGAAACAAAGGTAATGAAATGCAATCACATGAAGTTCACTGAACATTATCCCAGTTTGTCTCATTGGTTTTTAATATAATATATATTTGTAATGTTGCATTATATGATTCCACTGAATACACAGCAAGTTATGATTTAGTATGAATGGGAAAGGTCTCCCATTTCAATAATGTATATATTTAAAACAGAAATAAAAATTGTACATAAAAAACATGTGAGAAAGATCTTCTTCGAGGAATAAGTGAGGTTTCATTAGAAAGCTACAGTAATCTTTTTATTAAAAGAAGAATTTAAGAAGCTGAACTTTCTGTCCTATTTCGAACAGTTATTCTTACACCTACATTGACTGATTTATGACTGAGGCAGAATTTTACTATATAGTTATTAGAGGTATAAATCTAAGCTATTTATGGTAGCCATTTAATTATTAGAATTATTATAAACATTTGAATAATAAGAAATTTAATACCAAATTCTGAGTTTGTATTGCTGTATGGAAATTTGTTTTATGAAATGCAGAATTTAAAGATATAAGAAACCCTTTGGCTTAGGCTATTTGATTACTGGAATATGTAGACATTTGTGTGTTAAGTTGTTAACGTATAATACTTTAGATACTTATTGCTTTGCAACTATTCACATGATTAGTAAAGACTGGGAATTTTTTAAGGAAGACTGTATTGCTATTCTGATATCTTGGTATATAACTTTTTAAAGTAGCAGAGTGGGTGTTCTCTTGCTCTTGTTGATGAATGAGAATGTTTGGATAGTTTGTATATCCAAACTAGGAGTTTTAGACTACATCTGGTGTATGAGTGATTTTAAATGTATATGTTCAACATTTTGGGATATATTTGTTTTTTTCTGTGTGTCTACTACTGCTATTATACAGTTATAATTCTAGATCTTTTTGTGTTTGTTCTAGTATTCACTTTCTAGCTTTAAAAGTGGTTCACTGTTACTGTTATCATTTTGAAATTACGTAAACATTTCTAGTAGATTTCTTAAACCATCTACATGTCAGCACTTAAGTGTATTTCTATTAATATTAATATTAATGGTCTAAATAATGGCTGTAAGAGAGGGAGTTTAAATAAGTGTTTGAAATTATTTGATTCCTAACTTATATTTTTTGCAAGAGACACATTTATTACAGACAGATATAGACAGGTTAATACTAAGACATATTTTGTATTAGTTAGCTCTCATTATAGTCAGAAAAGAGAGGAGTAGTTACTTTATGGAGGAAAACACTGCCTATACCTAAATTATTGGAACATTTAATGACGAGAAGGGAATGCTCTGTTCAGTCATTTTGGAAATTAATAAAAGCATATCTACTTTTATTAATATATATTGGATCCCAGAAATATGAACTAGTACTGTTAAAATCAGTTGAATCAAAAAGCCCAAATTTCAAAGGGTAATATTATACTAGCAGGAGACTTTAATTGTACATTAAAAGCTGATGATACTAATTCTACTAGTAAGAGGAAAATATCTGCTGCGGCAAAGGAATTAATAAAATTTATAGATTTATTTCATATAAAAGATATAAATGATTTTGCAGATCCAGATTCACTCCTTTTCACTCATTTTTCAAACAGACATGGATCTTAAGCTAGAATTGATAGAGTATGTATTTCGAATGAGTTAACAGATAGGTTAAATAAAGGTAAAGTAGTAGAGTATGTATTTCGAATGAGTTAACAGATAGGTTAAATAAAGGTAAAGTAGTATCCATGGATCTTAAGCTAGAATTGATAGAGTATGTATTTCGAATGAGTTAACATATAGGTTAAATAAAGGTAAAGTAGTATCCATGGATCTTAAGCTAGAATTAATAGAGTATGTATTTCGAATGAGTTAACAGGTTAAATAAAGGTAAAGTAGTATCATGTCCACGTTCAGATCATAATGCCATAACTTTTGAACTGACACTAAAAGCTGGTAAAAATATATCGATTAGATGTTACCTGCTTATATAACTAACTTAAAAGAATTCAAATAATTTTTCACGGAAAATATAGACTTTTGCTGAAATGAACTGCACCAAAAACATTTCTGAGATTTATCTATGGAACTCTTTAAAGGACTATCTATATGGTAGAATTGGACTATCTATATGGTAGAATTATGTCTTGGTATAGTTAAAAAAAAAGCAATAGGACAAGGAACTGACTGAGTTACAAGAAAAAAAGATAAACTAAATCTAGATAGTCAAAAGACAAATACTAATAGAATAAAATAAATTAATAGTTTAAATGGTAAATATTTAGAGATTTTAAATGATAAGATTTTAACATGACCGAATCACCTAGAGCCATATTTTACACCATTGAGTGGCTAGCCCTGCCACAGCACACAGTCTGCGATCCATGTTCTCCTAGCTTGAGGATGCTGTGCACCACAGTAGATGCCCAAAGTGGTTGGTCTGTACAATGCTTCCCCCTATAGGGCACCATGTAGAATCTGGGCTGCTGCCCACAACTCCATTCATTGAGATGGAAACACTCAGCATGTTTTGCAGACATGGGAGAAACCCCATGGAGGCTCAAGGAGAAAATGCAAACTCCAAACAGGCATTGGTCAGAGGTCAGGATTGAGCCTTGTACCTTGTGCATGGGAGGTGAAGACTTTAACCACTAAGCCATTGATCTCTTTACAATAGCAAAGAATATGGCATCAGAGGCACTCTATCAGCTTCTGGAAAGTGACTCAGTAAGGGGCACAAAGAAACTATATCAGGTTGCAAGGCAAAGACAGAAAGATAAAGAAGATAGTCAGACACCCTTCATAAGGGACACCAGAAACAACCTGCTCACCAGTCCACAGGACATCAAAGGCAGATGGAAGGAGTATTTCCAGCAACATCTGAATGAAGAAAACCCCACAGAAGCTGTACTGCCCCAGAAACAGCCTACAATGAGAGAAGAAGAGGAGCCCACCCTAGAAGAAGTAAGAACAGCACTAAGGAAAATGAAGTCAGGGAAAGCAGCAGGCTCATATGAGGTCACAGCGGATATGACAAAGATGTTGAGTGAGATGGGGAGAAATGGCTTCTGAGGGTACTAATAGCAGTGTGGAGAGAAAGGCGTATCCCAGATGACTGGAGAATAAACATACTCATGCCAGTGTACAAGGACAAAGGGGCCATCCACAACTGTGGGCAGTACAGAGGCATCAAACTCCTATCACATTGCATGAAAGTTCTGGAGAGGGTGATTGATAAACGGATGCGCAGAGTAGTAGAATGTAAGATGGGAGATGAGCAGTTTGGATTCAGATCAGGATGCAGCACAATTGACCTGATGTTTGCAGAGAGACAGATACTTGAGAAGAACCTAGAGATGAGGAGAGAGTCCAACTGGGCATTCTTAGACTTGGAGAAAACATATGACGAAGTCCCAAGAAATCTGATCTGGGCAGTACTGCAGTGGGTTGAAGTCCCAGAAACATTGGTAGAATTAGTGCAGGCTATGTACAAGGACCCAATGACTCAAGTACAAACAGTGTTTGGCCTCACAGAGGGGTTCCTAGTGGGAGTGGGTATACATCAGGGTTCAGCTTTGAGCCCACTGCTGTTTATACTGGTGATGGACTACATTAGCAAACAGGTTGGAGAGGACATATCAACAAAGCTGCTGTATGTAGATGATGTGGCAGTACAGGCAGACTCTGAGCTAGAACTTCAGCAAAGGATAGGAGAATGGAATGCAAATCTGAAGCCACATGGGATGAAACTAAGCACATATAAGACAGTGGTAATGGCAGCAAATTGGGGAAATCAGAAGAAGCTGAGAATAGAGATAGAAGGGAAGATAGCGGAACAGGTAAACAGCTTCAAGTATCTGGGGGGGTAATTGAAGAGAAGTGTAGCCTGAATGAAGAGGTCAAAGCTAGAATCAGAGGGGCTGCAGCCAACTGGCATAGAGTATTAGGTGTAGTCTATGACAGAAGAATGCCAAAGAAGCTGAAAAGTAAGGTGTACAAGACAGTGGTTTAACCAGAATGACTGTATGGTACAGAAACCTGGGCAGTAAAGGCAAAACAGTTGAAGAAGCTAGAGGTGATGGAAATGAAGTGCCTGAGAAAGGTGGTAGGATGCACACTGTGGGACAGATGAAGAAATGAGGACATAGCAGAAGCCAAAGTAGCTCCAATTGCAGGAAATATCAAAGAGAACAGATTATGGTGGTTTGGGCATATGTGTAGAAAATCAGAATACAATCTGGTGAGGAAGATTTGGGACAGACAGGAAGAAGGTAAGAGGAAGTGAGGACATCCAGCAAAGAGGTGAATGGATTGTGTGAAAGAAGATCTGCGACAGTCAGGCATGAGTGTTGTAGAAGACAGGAGTGTGGCACTGAATCGTGAGAGTTGGTGACATTTAACACAATACACTGACCCCATGTAGAAAAATGGGAAAAAGGAGGCTGCTGCTGATAATGATGATGATTAAATCATAAGATTAGAATTAACTTGGAAAGGGTTAAAATTGTAACTTTTACTGTTAATTCTAAATGTATGAATAAACTAGCCAGTAGAGTAAAAATCTTAAATAAATCTAATCAAATTAATGAAATATGTTCTAATAAGAGCAGGAAAAGGGTCACTGAAGTTAAAGATATCCTGAAAGAATTTAGAAGTCATTTTGATATAGCTAATAAAAAAAGAAAACAACACCTTAATGGATTCCTAGGAAGAAATTAAATTATTAATTAGGAAATATATTAATAATAAATTAACTGTTGACCAGATGAGAATAATGGGTCTATATATGAATGTTAAACACTTAGGTTGTTGACCACATAAATGTTGACACTTAAATGTTGAATGCTCAAAACCACTACCAGCCAATTATGCAAATTTTTTCCCCATGAAAATATTCGCTTGGCCAACAAAAAAAAATATTTTAAAACTCTAATCAAGTGGAGGTCTTCAACCCCCACACCCCCTGATGTGCAGGGCTATACCCCCTATACCCCCCAACTAAATATACCAACTCCAAGATCACTCTACATTGCGGAAAAGGGCAAATACCTGATGATGGCCAACTGAATTTTTCCCTGGGAAATATTTGCGTAATTGGCCGGTCACAGTTTTGAGCGTTCAACATTTAGGTGTCGATGTTTAGGCGTTCAACAACCTAAACATTTGACAACATAATAGGAACCCAGAATAATTGATGAACCTATTGCTTTCTTTGAATTTAAAACACAAATTAACAGACTAAAACCTAATAAGGCTCCTGGTAATGATGGAATCATATCTGAACTTTATAAATTAATACCAAAAGAAGCTTCATCTATCTTACTTAAAGTCTTCTCAGTTGTTAAAGAATTAGTAAATGTTCCTCCATCCTGGTATATACTCTTGTCTCTTCAATTGTAAAAGTGGGAAAAGATCCTCTAAAATGTTCCTTTTGTAGACCAATAGCTTTATTAAATATAGACTATGAGTTATTTATAACCATTCATGTTAATAGATTAAAACAACTTCTACCATCTATAGTTAGCAGTGATCAGACTGGATTCATATTAAATAGGAATCTGTATGATAGCATTAAAAGAATATTGACAATAAGTGATTATGTAACTAAAACAAAAGACAAACTAACATTAATGAGTTTAGATATTGACAGTGCTTTTGATTCTGTTAGCTGAAATTATCTCTCAGTTTTCAGAGAAAGTAATTTCTCAAACAATTTTATACACCTTATTAATCTTCTTTATGAAAACTCTCATGCATATGTTAAAATAGATTCATATACTTCAGAATAAATTAGGCTTTTTAAAAAAAACAAAGGATGTCCTCTTTTGCCTTAATTTTTACTTTAGTCATACAAATATTTGCCAGTTTTTAAGATCAAATTCACACATTAAAGTTATTCACATGGGTAGAATTCAATATTTAAGATTCAGTTGTTTGCAAATGATATTTTATTGACTTTAAATGATTGCAATAGTTCACTTCAAACTGTTGTTGAAACAATGAAAATCTTCCAGAAGAAATCTGGCCTTAGTTTTAATGATAGCAAAACAAATATTTTACCCATAAATTTTAATACTAAGGATATAGATAAGACATTTGTCAAATATATAGCTCAAGATAAAAAAATAAACTATTTAGGGATAACTATTACTGAGAATATTAATGACATAATAAGTCTCAACTATAACCATAGTTTAGCAATAATAAACAGATTTGTAAGCAAGAGTCTGTTATACATGTCACAATAACTGTCTTAATATAACAACATTTGTATTGCTTTCTGTCGTGTGGCGAGGTTAGGTATGTTAGAGCAAGCAGCAGCATATTAATGCAACCAAAAGCATACTATAGTCATTTTTTTCTCCTGGGACATAAAGTTATTGTAACTGAAGTACAGTTAATTTTGCTGTTCTATGACAAGCATCATGCAAATGCTGAGAACAGAAATACAGAATTTGGTTTACGGGCCATTTCAGGCTATGAGTGTGGTATGTGAATCTACTTTTGATCAGATTAAAGGCATGAAATGAGATTGCCAGAACATTGGTGAAAATGGGGAGCAAGCAGAGGGTATGACATTGGGGGAGGTGTCACAAAAGGAGGTACTGCCACCCTGCTATCCGGAATTTTGTAAATAATTATATGTCATTTGTAAATATCAACATGGTTCCTATAAGATGCTTGTGTTACAAATGTATTAGAATTGTACATCATGTGTATATCAAACTACTGGTA
Organism: Protopterus annectens; assembly: GCF_019279795.1. NCBI lineage: Eukaryota > Metazoa > Chordata > Ceratodontiformes > Protopteridae > Protopterus > Protopterus annectens. Next base: position 838,355,479 of record NC_056750.1, on the reverse strand, counting down.
CAGAAGTGTGTATTGAAAAGGTATTTTCTAAAGTACTGAGATTAAAGATGTATCCACAGTGTGCCCTGCTGGAAGAAAACAGAAATGTGCATACACTATTGTAACTATTTAAAGGTATATATTGTAACAGTGGAAACTGGAATACAGGAGGTTAACTTCAGAAAAATAGCTAAAATTAAATTACTTTATGGCTACTCAATAAAAGATTATATCTTTCAGTTTCAATGCAGCAAGGAGACACAATGTCTCGAATTAGGGAACTTTCTGTATTGTCATGAAGGATTTTATTGTTTTATGACTTCCATCATACTGTCAAAGTTCTGAGGAAAAGCCCTTGTCTATTTATTTTTACAAGTAAATGCTAAATGGGGTCTATATTATCTCACCAAAATGGCAATGCAGCGAATGCCGTTTGAACAACACATAAACATTGATCCACCACTTCCACGAATGACCAGAACATTGATTTTTTTCCAAGGGAAAAAAAATCATTAATCCAACCACACACAAAGCACCATACCTAACATTGCAAAGTAGGGGGCTGTGGCCCCACACCTCACTAAATATACCAACTACGAGATTGCACTACAGTGGGGAAAAGGGCAATTGGACAATGATGGCCAAGTGTTTTTTGTCCCTTGGAAAAAAATCGATGTTTGGGCAATTCATGGAAGTGGTGGATCAGTGTTTATGTGCCACTGAAATGGCATTCACTGTGTTGCCATTTTGGTGACAAAGTAGACCCACTAAATGCTACCAGCTGCCATCAATGGTTGTTTTGGGGCCAGGGAACTAGGAGTCAGATAACAAGTAATGATGTCATTCTGCAAGTTATCCTAGCAGTAATATTTGAGATATTAATTTAGGAAGTCTCTTAGAGAGACACAGCATTCTGTATTCTGTCTTGGATTTGACAACACCAAGATCCACTCACCACATCTACCTTGCTCTGATGACGTAAGTTTCTAGGGTATAGTAACTCTCTTGCATATAGTCAGGAATATAGCAAAGCTTAGCTTAGATATATTTTTTATTTATCTGAGACTGTCCTGAAATGTTGTTTTAAATATTTCCTGTGATTTTGAACTCTGATGCCACTGTAAATATATATTTAGTGTTGTCTTGTTCTTCTATTATTTATTATTAAGTACATTTAAACATTTCATTGTGGTTGATCTGTGTAGAGATATTTAAGTTCTGAGAGTACTTGCATATTTATTTGGTGACACTGTGGGCCACTCCTAATAGCCTTGCTCTTGGTCAAGCTACCATTTGTATTGATAGCAACATTACACAGTAAGATTGGACACCATTTGTTAAGAGCCTTAAAGTAGCAGATGAGGAGCTGGCTGGTGGCATTGACAACTACCGTATAGTCTGGGCAAAAGGGGCATAGCCAGTAATCCTGTGCCAGCCTTTCCCAGGTGTGTGTATGTGCATATGTGTGTGTGTGTGTGTGTGTGTGTGTGTGTGTGTGTGTGTGTGTGTGTGTATGTGTGTTTGTTTGTATAAATAAAACCTCAAAGAGTATGTGTGTGTCAGCTACTTTGGTAGGGACACAAAGCACTGGTTGGACAGAGAGGGTGCTGTAGGTCTTGCCTTGACCACTCAGCTGAGATCTCAACTCTATAGCTGTGCCAGTGGGGATTCTTATCGGGGATATGGAGAAAGAGGGAGAAACCAGCCTTAGACTGACTGCGGTCTCTGTGTGCTCTTAAGGGGAATTACACTTGATGCAGGCAATTGCATCTGGAAATACTGTGTGTGTACCTGTCATTCTCCCAGTGTACATCCCCCACTGTTGCCAGTAGTGAGGATTGAGGATCCTTGATTACTGGTCCAATAGGGGGGCATCACATTTATTTGTCCCCAATTATAGTACCATAGCTGCTCCCCTCACAGACCTGACAAGGAAAAACAGATAAGGTAGTGTGAACAGGCATTCCAGAAGCTTAAAGGAGCTTTGGGAGGACCCCCTGCGTTAGCTAGTCCAGATTACAACAAAGAATATGTTGTCTATGTGGATGCTTCACACCATTTGGTGGGGGCTGCACTCAGCCATATCTCAGCTATAGGCTTCAACCCAGGGAGGAATGCTATGCAGCTGTAGAAAAGGGATGTCTAGCCATAGTGTGGCATGGCAGAAACTTTAGCCTTATCTGTATCTAAGGAAATTCACTGTAGTTACAGACTACAATCCCTTAACATGGCTACATCATGCAAGCTAGCAAAATTTCTAGGGTATAGTAACTCTTTTAGATATAATCAGGAATATAGCAAAGCTTAGCTTAGATATTGTTCTTAATTTATCTGAGACTGTCCTGCAATGTTGTTGTGATGCCCGTGCCCTGGCGCAGCAATCAAGGAGCCTCAATCATCATCACTAACACCAGTGAGGGGTGTCTCATATAGGAGGAAAGGATAACAAATACACACAGTAAAGTGCAATTTCCCTTAAGAGCACACAGAGATCACAGTCAGTCCAGGGCTGGTCACTGCCTTGCTCTCCAGGTCCCCAATAAGACTCCCCACTGACACAGCTATAGGGTCCAGATCTCAGACTAGTAGGCAAGCTACAACCTCCAGCACCGTCTCTGTCCAACCAGTACTTTGTATCCCTGCCCAAGTAGCTCACACACACACACACACACACACACACACACACACACACACACACACACACACACACACACACACTTTGAAATAAGTTTATACAACCACACAGACACTCCTGGGAAAGGCTGGCACAGGTTCTCCAGCTGTGCCCCTTTTACCCAGACTATACAGTAGAAATCATGGCCGCCACCCAGCTAATATTTATCAGCTACTCAAAAGCCCTTAAAAGGGTGTCCAATTATTACTGTGCAATATTGTTATCCAATTGGTAATATAGCCCACGGCTAAAGCTGTTGGAGTGGCTTTGTACAATTTTGCCAAAGGCATGCAAGTACTCTAGAGAGCTTAAATTATCTCTACACAAAACAGCCACAGTTAAAAGGGTTTAAAAATATTTAATAATAAATAATTAAAAACACAAGACAATACTTTTTACGACACAGTGCTAGTCAAGAGTTCAGAGATCACAGAGAAATACTTAAAATAATTCAGTAGTACAGTTCTGACATCACAGAAAAACACTTAGTCTAATCATTCTAGTTTCTAGCTATTTTGAAGAGAAAACACAAGTCTAAGATAAACTTAGATATAGAAACAGGCAGAGTGCTGAAGAGTTGGATGGTGAAGACAAAAATGCTTAATGCTCTCTGATTCTCTCTGTTTTTAAAATCACATTCCTGGTTCACATTACATCATTCTTCACACTTCCCTGGGTTCCCAGGCTAACTGAAACTACATTTAAATTCTTTAGTAAGCTCACATCAGGTCAGGAAGCAAAGCCATAAAGGACATTTATGCATGCAAATTCTGGCCATTAACTTGAGCCTTCAAACAATAGCAATAATTCCTTCACCTAGACAGGCCGGAGCCAACTTTAAAGATCAAAGACAGTCATAAAATGCTTGACTTAGCTTCCTTACAGCAGAGTGCACTGTTGTTACATTATTTTCCAGTTCCACATGTAACACTATTTTTACCATTTAAGACAACAAGCCTATGGTTTACATTAATATTTACAGATGACAGAATTATCTATAAAATTCTGTCTGGCTAGGCTGGCAGCCTTCACATTTCTCCCCCCCCCTGGAGAACTCAAGCTAGTTTTTCAAGTGACCCTTGAGAAATACTGCTTGAGAGGGTTACGTCTATCTGAGTATACCTTACCCCATTCCCTGTCTTGAGAGCCCATCTGCATTGGTATTGCTACTCCCACTGCAGTGCTGCACTGACATACCATATGCTTGCAACCCCAGGCTCCATCTTAGCAACTTGGCATTTTGCTGGCTGGCTCTGTTTAATCACATTAGGGGGTTGTGATCTATCATAACAGTGTATTTCCTTCCATACAGATAAGGCTGAAGTTTCTTCAGTGCCTACACTATGGCCAGACATTTCTTTTGTATAGCTGCATAGCATTCCTCCCTGGGTTGGAGCCTATGACTGAGATACACCACTGGGTGCTCTTCTCCCTCTGAAGAAATCTGGCTAAGTACAGCCCCCACCCCATGGTTCAAAGCATCCACCTGCACAACAAATTATTTGCTGTAATCTGGATTGGCTAACACAGGGGGGCCTCCCAAAGTGTCTTTAAGCTTCTGGAATGCCTGCTCACATGCTGGGGTCCACACTACCTTATCTGGCCTGTTCTTCCTTGTCAGGTCTGTGAGGGTAGCAGCTATGATACTATAACTGGGGACAAACCTTCTGTAGTAACCTGCTGACCCTAAAAACACCCTCACCTGCTTTTTAGTAACAGGTGCAGGCCATGCCTGAATGGCTTCCAATTTGGCAGGTTCTGGCCTTATCTTACCACTCCCCACTCTATGTCCTTGGTAGAAGACCTCAGCCATAACCACCTGACATTTGCTCGGCTTAATGGTCAGTCCTGCCCTCTGTAGTCTGCCCAGCACCTCCCTGACATGCTGAAGGTGCTCTAGCCAGGAATGGCTGTAGATGGCAATAGTATCTAGGTAAGCAAGGGACACCCTTCTGCTCCTGTTAGGATATGATCTACCAGCCTCTGAAAAGTCACTGGGGCATTCTTCATCCCAAAGGGCATCTTTTGAACTCATACAAGCCAAAAGGAGTCACAAAGGCTGACTTTTCTCTAGCACTGGGAGTCAAGGGCACCTGCCAATAACCCTTGGTAAGATCAATGGTTGTAAGATACTTAGCCCCACCCAGCTGCTCTAGGGCCTCATCTGTCCTAGGCATGGGGTAAGCATCTGACTCTGTGTGACTATTTAATTTCCTGTAGTCCACACAGAACCTGGTGCTGACATTTTTTTTGGCACCAGCAACACTGGGGAGGCCCAGGGACTGTTGCACTCTTGAATCACCACTAGTTCCAGCATCTCCTGTACCTCCTCCCTCAGAGACTGTTTGACTCTCTCAGGTACTCTATAAGGGGCCTGCCTAATAGGCCTTTGGGGTCCTGTATTCACCTGGTGCTGCCCTAGGTGGGTGCACCCTGGTTTCCCAGTGAACATGTCCCCAAATTCCTGCAACACTGCTCAGATTTCTCAAACCTGGGTAGGAGATAGCTGCTGGGACATTGCTACCCCTTCCACTGATGTGTCAGCCCGAGCCTCACTGAGGAGATCAGTCTCCAGATCTCCCTCAGACTCCTCCTGCAATCCACTGCAAATGCTCAGCACAAGGGCCTCCCTAGCATAGTAAAGTTTCATGATGTTAACATGGTACAATTTGTGCCCCTGCCTTCTGCTTAGCAGTTCCACCATGTAGTGAACATCACTTACCTTTCTTACCACCTTGTAGGGTCCCTCTGAAGCTGCTTGCAGCTTGCTGTGTCTGACAGGAATTAGAACCATTACCTGCTGCCCTACAGCATATTCTCTAGCTCGAGCATTCCTGTCATACAACACCTTTTTCTGTTGTTGGGCTTCTGCCAGGTTTTCCTGGGCCAAGCCCATGAGTTCCCTGAGCCTTGTCCTGAGGTTTAGGATGTATGCCACAACAGACTCCTTGTGAGACTCTCACTCACCTTCCCACTCATCTCGAATTAAATCTAGAGGTCCCCTCACCCTATGCCCATACAACTCAAAGGGTGAAAAACCTGTGGATTCGTGGGGAACCTCTCTGTAAGCAAACAGATGGGGCAAATATTTGTCCCACTCCCTCTTAAACTGATATGCAAATGCCCGTAGCATGGACTTGATTGTAGAGTTTAACCTCTCAACAAGACCATTAGTCTGTGGATGGTAGGGGGTAGTCTTCATGTGCTTCACCCCACAGGACTTCCACAGACAAGCCAGCAGGTCTGACATGAAATTGGCACCTCTGTCAGTCAGTATTTCTTTTGGGAAACCTACACTGCTGAAAATCTGTAACAAAGTATTTTCCACCTTCTCTGCCTTAATGGAGGACAAAGCCACTGCCTCAGGGTATTGTGTAGCATAATCCACTACCACTAGGATATACGTTTCCCCTGTAGAACCTGGGATACCCAGAGAACCCACAATATCCATGGCTACCCTCTGAAATGGCTCCTCAATCACAGGCAAAGGCATCAAAGGAGCTCTCACCTTGTCTCCTGCCTTGCCTACCTTTTGGCACTGCTCACAGGTCCTGCAGTACCTTGTTACATCTCTGGAAATTCCAGGCCAATAGAAGTTCTGCATAACATGCCTCTTTGTACGTTTTATGCCCATATGACCTGCAAAGGGAATATCATGGGCTATGGCTAGAAGTGCCAGATGGTATGCTCTAGGCACTACCAACTGCTGTACTCTCACTTTCTAGCCCTCTTTCAGGGGTCCACTCTCCGTATAGTAACCCTTTGTCCCAGTATACAGATTCCCCCTTTCCTTGAGAATCAGGTGCCTCCCTAGCTACCTGCCTCAGGCCTTGCAATATAGGGTCTGAGAGCTGAGCCTGTCTCATCTCTCTCCTTATAACCTTTCCCAGCTCCCCTTCCACAGGAAGTCTGGCATCCTCTGACAGTGCTGCCTCACTGTCAGCCTGGGTACTGCTACTTATCTCTACCTTTGCAGTCACTCTGTCCAAGGGACCATCAATACCCACAAGCAACTGTGGCTCACATTCAGTCTTACTACTACAGAGTAGCTCCCTCCCTGTAGTAACCACTTCCACAGTCCTGGCTGCAAGTATGCAGTCTGTCTGGGTCTCCCCCAGGCTACCAGACCCACATGCTTGTCTCCTAGCCTAACCGCGTGTAACTGCATAAGCACATGGTACTGCCTCATCCAAATCCTTCCCTATCAGGACATCTGCAGGGTGGTAGTTTGGTACCCCTGTTGTCTCAAGACAACCTACTATTGGCATTTTGTCTTTTCCACTTACTGTCTCTCTCACCTTTTGTTCAACACCTTGCCTTTGTGGACACCTGTATGCACATGGCATCACTGGTTGAATTCAAAACATTTAACCCTAGCTCCCGGATGTGTACCTGGACTAGTTGCTTCCCTGCTACTGGAAGATTCTGTTGGGACAGTCTGTGCTGCCCACCATGGGTTCCTTTAGACCCATGAGCAGTACTGGGGGCCTCTTTCCTGTGCAGGGCTGCCCTGTTTGCCAGGTATAGGTCTTCTTCTTCCCCAACTCATCTGAAGTAGAATTGTCTATCAGCTAACCAGATCCTCATGCCCTCAGGCAAAGTGCTAAGGGCTTGTTCCCTCACCAAAAGGTCTACCAGTTCTTCCAAAGTGGTGACCTGCCATCCACTCACCCACCTATGGAAATAAGTGCTCAGTTCAGCAACATATTCACACACACTTTCATCTGCCTTGCGTCTATGCTCATGAAACTTTTCCTATACATTTCAGGTGTTAGCTTAAACAATTCTAACAAGTGATTTTTAACAGCAGTATAATCAAAACATGCAACATCAGACAATTTTGACAAAACAGTTACAGCTTTACCGTGGAGTAAGGAGGTCAGGAACAGTACCCAGAGCCTTTGGTCAACACTATACTGTTTGTATACCCTCTCAAACATATGAATGAAACTATCAAAATGATCCCCCTCTTTAAATTGTGGAAGAAATTTACTGACCTTTTGTGCTTCTGGGGTCCAGTTACTTCTGTCCCCATTAGCTCCATCACTCTGGTGAAGAGTCAGTATTTCCCTCTCATGCCTCCTCTGTTGTTCCTTTTCCTTGGCTTCTATCTCCAAACTCCTGGCCTCCAACTCAAGTCTCTTTAGCTCCAGATGGATTTTTAAGTCCTCTGTAGAAAGGTTGAGCTGTCCATTCTCAGAGGGTATTATATCTCCACTGCCAGTCTGATTGTCCTCCTGGTTGCTGATTTCTGATGCAGCTGTAACCAAGGCTGCAATCAGGTCTGCCTTAGTCAGGTTTCCATGCACCAGTCCCCTAGCCTGGCTAATCTCTGCCAGCTGGCTCCTTGTCAGCTTTCCATACTCATCTGCTGACATGCTGCCTGCTTACCCTGACTAACTAAGCTAACAAAAGAAATAAAACAATTGTGATCTGAACTCTGTGTATTCACTGCATGGCTGATATAGAGTGCAAAACACCTTCAGAGCTCACTGTACACAAGCTACAGGAATTCACGCTATCCATACCACTATAAGCCAATTAGCATTTGCCAACAATTAATATGTGATGTGGATATCCCACCACTGCCAAACAATTAATATGTGATGTGGATATCCCACCACTGCCAAATAATTAATAGTTGATACCCGTGCCCTGGCCCAGCAATCAAGGAGCCTCAATCCTCTTCACCAACACTAATGAAGGGTGTCTCATATAGGAGGAAAGGATAACAAATACACACAGTAAAGTGAAATATCCCTTAAGAGCATACAGAGATCACAGTCAGTCTGGGGCTGGTCACTCCCTTGCTCTCCAGGTCCCCAATAAGACTCCCCACTGGCAAAGCTATAGGGTGCAGATCTCAGCATAGTGGGCAAGCTAAAACCTCCAGCACCCTGTCTGTCCAACCAGTGCTTCGTGTCCCTGCCCAAGTAGCTGACACACCCACACACACACACACACACACACACACACACACACACACACACACACACACACAGACACACACACACCTTTAAAATACATTTATACAACCACACAGACACTCCTGGGAAAGGCTGGCACAGATTCTCCAGCTATGCCCCTTTTACTCAGACTATACAGTAGAAATTACTGCCACCATCCAGCTAATATTTTTCACTACTCAAAGGCCCATAAAAGGGTGTCCAATTATTACTGTGCAATATTGTTATCCAATTGGTAGTATAGCCCATGGCTAAAGCTATTGGAGCTGCTTTGTACAATTGTACCAAAGGCATGCAAATACTCTAGAGAGCTTAAATTATCTCTCCGCAAAACAGCCACAGTTAAAAGGGTTTAAAATATTTAATAATAAATAATTAACAAAACAAGACAATACTTTTTACTACACAGTGCTAGTCAAGAGTTCAGAGATCACAGAGAAATACTTAAAATAATTCAGTAGTACAGTTCCGACATCACAGAAAAAATACTTAGTCTAATCTTTCTAGTTTCTAGCTATTTCTAAGAGAAAACACAAGTCTAAGATGAACTTATATATAGAAACTGGCAGAGTGCTGATGATTTGGATGGTCAAGACAAAAATGCTTAATGCTCTCTGATTCTCTCTGTTTTTAAAATCACATTCCTGGTTCACATTACATCATTCTTCACACTTCCCTGGGTTCCCAGGCTAACAGAAACTACATTTAGATTCTTTAGTAAGCTCACACCAGGTCAGGAAGCAAAGCCATAAAGGACATTTATGCATGCAAATTCTGGCCATTAACTTGGGCCTTCAAACAATAGTAAGAATTCCTTCATCTAGACAGGCCAGAGACAAATTTAAAGCTCAAAGACAGTCATAAAATGCTTGACTTAGCTTCCTTACAGCAGAGTGCACTGTTGTTACATTATTTTCCAGTTCCACATGTAACACTATTTTTACCATTTAAGACAACAAGCCTGTGGTTTGCATTAATATTTACAGATGACAGAATTATCTATAAAATTCTATCTCGCTAGGCTGGCAGCCTTCACAGTTGTTTTAAATATTTCCTGTGATTTTGAACTCTAATATCACTGTAAATTTATATTTAGTATTGTCTTGTTCTTCTCTTATTTGTTATTAAATACATGTAAACCTTTTATTGTGGCTGATCTGTGTAGTGAGATTTAAGTTCTGAGAGTACTTGTATGTTTATTTGGTGACACTGTGGGCCACTCCTAATAGCTTTTCTCTTTATCAAACTAACATTTGTACTGATAGTAACATTACACAGTAAGATTGGACACCCTTTGTTAAGGGCCTTAAAATAGCTGATGAGGAGCTGGCTGGTGGCAGTGATAACTACCCTACAGTCTGGGAAAAAGGGGCATACCTAATAAACATGTGCCAGACTTTCCCAGGTATGTGTGTGTGCATGTATAAATCAAATCTCAAAGAATGTGTGTGTGTCAGCTACTTGGGCAGGGACATGAAGCACTGGTTAGACAGAGAGGGTGCTGGAGGTTTTGCCTTGGCCACTCAGCTGAGATCTCAACTCTATAGCTGTGCCAGTGGGGAGTCTTAATGGGGATCTGGAGAAAGAGGGAGAAACCAGCCTCGGACTGACTGTGGTCTCTGTGTGCTCTTAAGGAAAATTGATGGAGAGAGCTGCTTCTGGAAATACTGTGTGTGTACCTGTCATTCTCCCAGTGTGCATTCCCCACTGTTGCCAGTGGTGAGGATTGAGGCTCCTTGATTACTGGTGCAGTGGAGGGCATCATAAGAGGCATTAACAAATGTGCAGGATTATGGTGGGAGAAGACTGTAGCCATCTACTTCTTCACAAGATAAAATTGTATAGGCACAAATAATTTGACAAACTTGTATAGTCACAACAAAATGGATGGGTGATAACAACATAATAATACAAACTCAAGAAAAAAGATAAACTTCTGTAAACTCACACACATGGAATCCGCTCAGGCAAGCCGACCAGTAGTACACCAACACCATACACAAGTCAAATAAATCCAAAGTGCATTTAATATACTATAACATAGAATTTAAGCACATAAAAAAGCTTTTCGTTGAATTGAATAAATCAACTTCCTCAGAAAAAAGCCTACACAGGAAACAGGGGTTTAAATTTCCCTCCACCTAGTCACATGATTGCTAGACAAACATTGAAAGGTTGCCTGCATAGTGGAACACTCGCAAGCCCCTATTTAAACCCCTGTTTCCTGTGTAGGCTTTTTTCTGAGGAAGTTGATTTATTCAATTCAACAAAATGCCTTTTTATGTGCTTAAATTCTATGTTATAGTATATATGGATTTATTCAACTTGCGTATGGTGTTGGTGTACTACTGGTCGGCTTGCCTGAGTGGATTCCATGTGTGTGAGTTTACAACAACTTAATAACATTTGAGCAACTTGACCAAATTGAGTGTGCCATAAAAACAAACACATACACTGATACACTGCAGAGAGCTATAGTGTGTTTGCTGCTTTTTTGTGGGACAGCTGGCCATTTTCTTTTTTTTTAAGATAAAATAATAACAGGGAAGGTATTTATGAATAAGAGGGTTATGTTAGGTATTAGGTGCAAACAAACACAACATACAAGACAGATAAAAACGGTGATGACACAGGAGGTTGGGGTGCACCATGAATGGGGTTAGGTATGGGACTTTGGAGGCACATCCACATCAAGAGTGAATACATAGTATTGCATATGTATTATTTATTTTGCAGCATGCACACAGATGTGTGTTTTCACTATACTGACTGATATAAGAAATGCAGGTGACAATGGCCACATTATCATGTTTAGTAGCTATAGTACGCAATTGCATTGCAACATTAACATTGAAAAATGCACTGATAGTTCAGCTTAAAGTATAGAAAAGCAAAGATTACACATGTATATGTCATGTAAATCCTGCAACATTTGTGGTGTTAGTCAGAACACATGTTTTATTGAGCCATTGAAGAAATTACATAGCAGTTGCACTGTCTGCATTCAGTAACTTCCAAACTGCTGAGTGAAGTGCACCATTGCAATTTGCCACTTACATGACTGATAGCTAAGTCTTTTCAAATGTGAAATTAAATTTTGAGTTTTTGCCATAGGAAGTGAACTGTCAATTCAGTGAAGGGCATAACTGATGGGTACAAATGCACAATTCTGACCATGGCACAAAGGATGAAACTATAAAAATTATAGTCACAAACCTCTTTAATTATTTATCTACTTTGCGGGGTTATACAAGTAAAATGTTTACATTAAGGATCTCTATTTTCACATAGATGGCACCTTCACAAATTTCACACTTACATGAATGTGCCACCTGAACATTTACATACAAAAGCATGAAAAGTCTAACGCGCTAAGCATTGTACTTCTCAAATTTATAGTTAGTCTGCAATGATATCCATGTTATCACACTACTGTCATTTGTTTTGTCATAGTACAATTGTATGATTGTTATCCTTGAGAAGTAAGAATGATAAAGCACAGGAGGTTACAAACAACTGCCTGCAAGAGAAGAGTTTCTGATTTCAGTTTTTGTGCATTACTTCATTGTATTACTTTTACACCATGAATGTATTTATTACATTTTGCCATGAGTATGAATCTTTCTTAGCAAGTTATATATATATGTGTGAGTTACAACTGCTTTGGCATCACAGGCACTTAATCTTCTTACAAAATGTTAACCAAAGTGTGTATAAAGGTTCCCTCCTAACAAAGGAAACATAAGTTAAACCTTCTCAGTAAAGCTTTTTCTCTGTTACACCCTCTGTAAGTGTACTTATTGGTAGCAGAGATGCTAAACATGCAACTGAATGAGCACAACTGCCAATGAGTCACACTTGCAATACATGTCTTAATACTCTCGTGTGCTGCTCAGGCATGCGTAAGTCATTGTGTAGGTACTAACACCATGTTTACCTGTCCAGCAAGTCAAGCAGATCGAGTGATTCAGGAATGATAGTAAATTCACACCTATCTAATATTTTCCACATGCACGGGGAAGGGGGAGGTTAATCTACATGACATAAGCAACACCTGTGATTATGAAACTTCCTTCTTGCTAGGGAAGACTGCTTGATTTCCCAAGTGCTGCCAAACAAAATTTGCTGACAAAACAACTGTTGATGTGTGATTCTTTTAGGATAACTATCTGAAATCTTTCACAGTCTGTAATCTTCTTTATAAATACATTTTCACAGGTTCATAGGTAAATACTGGGTTATCAGTCTGTAGACTATTGCAAACCTAGAAAATAACCAAATGTCCATATCAAATGCTGTACCTTGTATCTGTAAGGTTAAGACCTGAACCATTATGCCAACCCCCTCCAAAACTTAATTTTGAATCTTTATTTGCACTATTTGCTGTATAACCTGACAAAGCTGTGTGTTTGAAATGAACAAACAAAACTTTTATAACTGTGTTTATCCTTTACTTGTGCTTCATGGGGGCTGGGAAACATCCTTATGATGTTCAGACATGTCTGAAATGTAGAAGCTTATGTAGGTTATTGTTGCATTAAACAGCTATTTTCTGCTTATGCTCTTCTATCTGCCTAGTAGTTTTATATATTCTTGTATGCACATGAAATCAGTTTGCTCACTTCTGGGTCATAAGTTTTATCCTTTTGGGAGTGCATATGGGAATTTCCAGGGCTTACACTCATATTTTCAGAAGTGTTTTAAACGATTATAACTGATGTCAGCTTAATGCATATTTACTTCCTATAAGTAGATCAGCCTGTAATGTGTTGTTTGGTCTGATATTTGGTCTCTCTCACTTTTTAAAAGGAATCTAAAACTATTTCTCAATAAACACTGGCTATGCTCCTGTACTAACCCTGACTAACTTTTTTCCATTACACTAATTTTCACCCTACATCCTTTACAATCTTCCCTTTAATGTTTCAATACACTATATTATTGCATATAAAATTTATGCATAATAGTATATTGTACCTTCTCTCGTACATTACCCTTTACGGATTAATGCTTATGTTATTAATCACTATGAGTATTATAATTTGTACTTCTTTTGAAAAAAAAAACACTAATGTTTTTATGTAACAATTGCTGTTTTTATATTAATCTGTCATAACTTCTATATTAATTTTGTATGTTTCTTGGAGCTTTTCTCCCCGGGTCTCTACTGAAAATGGACATGTATCCAGCTAGACTAGCCCAGTCAACAAATGTAAAATAAATAAATAAATATAACTGTTTTTTTTTTTTTTTTTTTTTTTTTATTACAACAGGGATATAGCTCTCAAACTGGAAAAAAGGGGAATGGGTTATCATCATGGAAGCTTATCTTTTCAGAATGGGGTCCTAGTATAGGCCCTCCATCTTCATGGGTAAGGCTGTTAGGTCCTCATTCAACAGACAAGCTCATCCATAACTACATCTAGCAGCAGGTGGTTAATAATGTCTATGCTGTGGATGACCATGAATGTCACTGCATGAGTATTAGATATCGAGCCATGGATAAGATTAAAAGGTTACTGACAGAGCAAAGACTGTGGTACAGGAACAGAGGGCTACTGGGGGTGGGCTTTCTACTGAACCACCACTTACTGAGATGGGGGAGCTCCTGTCAACTGTAAGGAATCCTGGCAGTCCAGAAGATTTCCACCATGTTATGCTTGATGCTGAGGCAGGGGTGGAGGACAACCAGGGGATTGCCCAAGGTATGCCATTCAGCTATATAAATGAGTTATGTTATGTTTATATTACACTGCCTTAAGTTGTTTGCTTATAATACCTCTATCAACTGACATTTATGTGTCTAGGGACACCTAGCATTGAAGTACAATGACCACTTGCACATGGTATGGGCATATGTTTTTGTTATTAGTTATCTGCATAACTCTCAAAGATTATTTGCATTGCATATGTGGTTGATTTACTTAGGTCTAGGTGTTACATTGTATTCATCTTTGGACTTCTTTTACTCTTCTGTTTCTTAGTTCTGTTTCTGGTTCTTAGTATTCACAGGTGAGGCTGGCACCAGCACTGTAAACCTCCCTCTGCCTGGTGTTAGAGGATCAGTACCTCTAATGAGAATAGCAGAGATGAACAGGCACAGTCTTGGGTTGCAGACAGTATGTCTGACAATGGAGAATGTTACTCCCAGATCTCAACCTCCAAGTCCATAGTCATTATGCCTACCCATACCCATGACACAGACCCATCTGAGAGTGGACAGGTTGATGGAATATGGTTGACTAGTGTAGAATAGTGTAGTGCAGTTACTCTAGTTGCAGAGCTGGTGGAATCTCTCAGTATAGGTATGCTAATTGTCCTACCCCTACGGTCAGTATGTCAGTATCTGCCATGCTGCATATGTACAGGGCTGTCATGAAGCACCAGAAAGTTCCACCAGGGCCTTGGAAGAGATAGTCAGACTACTGCATGAGATGCATTCTGATGGGCGAGACTGCACGACCCATGTGTGTGACTCATTGGAAAGGATACATGACATACTTGACCATAGTAAAGGTGTTAACATTTCTACAACAAGGTTAGGCCAGGCTCAGGAGGAAGATGGCACCCTGCTGCTGTAGAAGGAGAAAGTAGTCCACAAAAAACAAAAAACTGACAGGGCAAAACAGATCGACAAAGATGATAAAGTGTACTATCGAGGATAACATAGAAATTATGTATTGTTGCTATTATACAAGAAGCCCAGAATTTCTAGATAGAAGATATTTAGGAAGATTAAAAGAGAAATTAAAGGAAAGAAAAATACTTGCACAAGAAAAACTGTTTAATGCTTCAAATAAATACAGCAGATGTATGAAAAACATTACATAGATGAAGGGACTTTGAGCTGCCTGGAAAAAGAAGTGACAGAGAAAGTGTGAAATTATAAACAACAAAATCGAGAGATTTTTGAAAGGTATAAAAAATGAAAAATGGACATGGGAAAGAAAATGAGGTCTTGTATGGTGCAATATTTATGCAACAAAGAAAGAAAAACTAATTAATACAAAAAAGCTTTTCCAATTTGAGGAGATATACAGGCAAAGGCAAAGCCACACAGATATGGAACATTTCACAATATAAAAATAAAAAAACAAAGGGGGAGTGTAAAAAAGAGGATTAGTAAGGTAGAAGTTTAACAAATAGAAATTGAAGTTATGCATTATCTGCAAAGTAAAGAATTTAGTGTGGAGAATCTAACACAGGTAATGTCACAGCATGATGGAATTATGGGTCCTCAGATTAAGGAGCAGCAGATGGAGTAGGAGACATCTGAAGAAGGTTTGTAACATGATGGTGCTCTGAGGTCTTCTGTAGGTTCATAGGTTCATAAGTTGGTACTAGGCTATTGCCCCAAGGACCGATACAAGCCTAGCCATAACAATTCTCTGGCTATTTCTTCCTACAGTATTTACTTCGCTGGACCCCTGTCTAGCAGGGCGACTGACGTGATCCCCAGGGTGAATTTCCTATCTCCCATCCAATCATCAAGGTTTCTTTTGAAGAGACCAGTATAAACATCTAGTTGAAGTTGTACAAGGAGGAAATGTCATGGAGTGATAGGCCAAATGGTTCCCATAGGAAGGAGAAGCAGATGAAACAGGGCGGAACTTTTCTTAGATACTCATAGGAAACACAGAGCAAGGAAGATGCTGTCAATCCAGAAGAAAATGATTTAAGGGAAGATCTGACTGATTTAATATAGATGGATAGACATATTAAGTTAGATAATAGAAACAGATTACAGAACTTAATTGTGAAATAATGAAGTACTTTGTGTGTCTGAATAATATTACTAAATAATATTTAAGCATTTCTATGTGGGTAATTTTTATTTATTTATTTTTGTTACCTGAAATGTTCATGATCTGAATACTGCTATTAAACATAAAATCATTGTACAAAAGTTAAAATGTGAATGTTCATAAGATGCACAAGACATTTTAACTCAAAGAATGTGTGAGTAAAGTAATAATTAGATGCACAGAGCACTATGACTCAGGACTGGCCATTGTCTCTGACAAAACTCTTAAATAATCCATAGGAGATTCAACTACTTATGGAAACAGAAGACTGATTTGTTGTGAGTTTAACACATGTACATAGAAGTGTCACATTGCTAGTTAAAGTTAATGATAAGGAGCTTTTCATCTCTTTAGCTCTTAATCTCAAGTGGGAATTGAATAGTGGGTAGGCCTTATACATCAGAGTCTATCACCTGAAAAACCTAAACATTGTTGATTCTTCAACAACGAAAAACCAAAACAACCAAGAACCAGGGAGAAGCAACCAAACAGCAAAAGTACACTGGTGGAAACAGGTGCATGACAATTCTTTAGAATTGTGTCGAGCACCTGTTTCCACCAGTGTACTTTTGACGTATTGTTGGTTCTTCTATGCCGTTCTACATAAGTACATGAAGGATTATATTCTTCATAGATGAGCGATGATGATGTCTCTATGTATCCTGGTGTCACTGAATGCATTTTTTAATATCTCAATCATTTCGAGGCAGTAGCCTACATTATTTTACAATTCTTTAATCAAAAGTAAACCGTCTGAGATCAGTTTTTGTAAGTCCTTCCTTTTTTCAATATCAGATCATAGGAGGTTACTAGGCTATTGGCCCTGAGGCCCTTATAAGCTTAGCCAAGAGTTTAGCCCATATTTAGATGACAAGTCAGTACCCAAAGCCCCTGTCCAGCAGGGACACAGGTGGAATCCCAGGGGTGTATTTTCTGTTTCCCATCCAGTTATCCAGTTTGCGCTTAAAAAGGGATAATGAGGTGCTCTGCTTGATGTGGAGAGGGAGTCTATTCCACAGATGGGGGGGGGGGGGGGTTCTCTGGGACACAAATCTGTCCTGCCAACAAGTTCTATTGATATCACATTCCAGGTTGAGGTCTTGTGTACTGGTTGCTCGAGTGGAGCTTGACTTTTTTTGTCTCTGAATCTAATATGTGTTCAGTAGTGTTGTAGACAGCCTATGTGGAGCCTAGATTCAACCTAGAACTGATCCAAACATTTGGCAAGTTTCATACTTCACAATAAATATTAATAATAGTTTTAGAAGCTTATTTAAAACCTATTATTTTTAAAACATACTAATATAGGCAGCATGAAATTCCCTCACACTTTAAAATCTTATGCAGAAAAGCAGATAACGTTGAAAAATAAAAAAGAAAAAAAATGGAAATTCAAACTTTAATTAGCAGGTTCTGTACACAGTGTAACACATTGCAATTTAAGACAGATAATTAAGTAACTTAAATTAGCTTGTCTTTTGAATCAACTCATTCTTACTTAAAAAAGCTTCCACAGATCCTTTGGCAAAGAGAGAAGAAAATTGGGAGCTACTGGTTCTATAAATGCAAAGCTAGAAGGAAACTTCAAAATCAAGTACAATAAATCTACATTGTTTTGCAAATAATTTTCATGAAGATTCATGTGACAGACATTCCCCCTCTGCTATAGATAAAATAAAGGACATAAAATTTACTTCAAAAACATGACAGGAAGAAACAGGCATAATGTTTAATTTTTAACAACAGATGCAATTCAGAAATCATAAAGGATGAGCCCAGTATGAGACTCACCTGGACTTGATGTTTTATCTATATTTATTTATTTCCAGTTTGATGATCGGGGAGGTCCACTGGGCTCAAGGAGACCATTTTCAGTGGAGGACCGGGGAGAAAAGCTCTGCATTACATAGTTTAGTTACAGATACAATCTTAGTAAAGAAGACACAATTTACAATTACAGTTCATGTTAGAGAGCAGGCATAATTTCTTAGGTACATAGTACACTTTAGATATTTACAATATGTACATTTATGTTTGGTTAGCTAGTAATCATAGTTAGTCAGGGGTTTAGAGGTGGAGAGAGAATTATAGGACTAGGTAGGGAGAATGCAGTTGCATTTCCTGTTGAGTAAAGGTAGGAATGTAACAGATTTAAAGTTTTCACAGTTTGCACAGGTCCTTAGAGAGGAAGGAAGAGAATTCCATGTTTTGCTAAGGAAAAGGATAGCAGGAGTTGACCAGCAGGGCGACTGGGTTTTCAGACACAGATTAGGTTTTGGTGAGTAGATCTGAGAGTTCTCTGAGGGGTGTAGGGGAGAAGGATGTTGGATAATACAGGGCACTTAGAGGGTTGAAAGATTAGTTTGTGGGCTGTGTTAATTTGAAGATAATCTAGATGGTTGGAGAGTTCAAGCCAGTGTAACAAATTAAGGGCAATACAATGATGGGAGGAGTACTTGGCTTTGGTAGCAAATTTAGAAATCTTATTATAACAGACTTCCAATTTTGAAGTGAGTATGGCAAATAAGTTAGTTAATAGAGGAGTGCCATACATTAGTGAGGGGAGTAGAGGCAAATATTTGTCTGGTGGAAGGAGAGAGAAATTGGATGTTCCTGTATAGCATACCAAGTTTTATATGGGTTTTCTTAATGTTTTGCAGGATGTGAGTGTCGAATTTTAGGTGTTCGTCAATAGTGACCCCAAGTAGTTTGGCGAAGGGAATAACCTCTATAGTGGAGTTGTTTTGGCTAATAATTTGGAATGAGTTTTTATCAAGAGGGGAAGCTTTTGAGGGAGAGAATAATATTATTTTGGATTTACTGGCATTTAGTGAGAGGTGGTTCTGAAGCATCCAATTTTCAGTGGTGAAGAAAGCAGTTTGGGTCATTGTTTGAAAGTCTAGGAGGTTAGAGGTGCTGCAGACTAATGTGGACTTGCCTGCATATTGTACAATTTTAGTATTGGGTATGGCTTTGTGGAAATCATTAATAAAGATGTTAAAGAGCATTGGACCGAGTATGGATCCCTGTGGAACCCCAGTGGGGTTAGAAGAAAGGTTGAGGTACCTGTCCCCATTTTACAGCTTGAGATCTATCAGAGAGGTAGCTTGAGAAACAGGATAAGGTATTCTGGGAGAGATTAAGGTTGGAGAGATGATTTAAGAGATGGGTGTGGGAGATGGTATTGAATGTCTTAGACAGATCTTGTAGAACAGTAGAAACTATTTTTCCAGAGTCATGGGCAAGATTTATTGTATCTAAGAAGGAGAGAAGTGCAGTGGTAGTACTATGGCCCGGACGGAAGCTGTGTTGGGTTTGAGTGATTAGCTGGTGATTGGCTAGGAATGGCATAAGCTGAATGTGGATGCATTTTTCTAGCAGTTTGGAAATTGTGGAGAGGATGGCTATGGGGCAGAAGTTGGAGATGTTATTGTTTTTGTCTCCTTTATGGAGAGGTAGAATGAAGGCAGTATGTCGTAATTTCGGCACATAAGATTCCAGCATGGATCTATTTATCAAGATGCTAATGGGGAGAGTGATAACATCTGTGGCTATTTTTAGGAAAGATGATGGGATATTGTCAGGGGCATTGGAGCATGGTTTTAATTTAGAGAGTATTTTTTTTATATGGGAGGTTGAAAATGGGTTTAAGCTTGAATATAGGAGGAGGATTGGGGGCAGGGAGTGCTGTAGGTGGTGGCAAAGAAAGGGTAGGCTGAGGAAATGGGTTCATAGGTTCATAGGCTGGTACTAGGCTATCGGCCCTAAGGCCTATACAAGCCTAGCCATAACAATTCCCTGGATATTTCTTCCCACAATATTTACTTCCCTGGACCCCTGTCTAGCAGGGCGACTGACATGATCCCCAGGGTGAATTTCCTAGCTAACATCCAATCATCAAGGTTCCTTTTGAAGAGGGCCAAGGAGGTGCTCTGCTTGACATGTATGGGCAGACTATTCCAGAGTATGGGGAGTCTCTGGGTCAGGAACCTATCCCTCCAGCTTGTTTTTTTCATTGTGATGACAAGGTTTAGATCCCGGGAGTGTGTGGCTCTGAGGGATTGGGATTTCTTTAAGTGGAGCATGCCCAACAGTTCAGGGTTTGACATGGCCTTGTATGTTAAGCAGAGATTGCCTCTGAGTAGACGATATGCCACAGAGTATAGCTGGAGTTTTTTTATACGGTCAGCATATGGCATCTGCTTTAGGCCTGTGATTCTTTTAGTGAGGCATTTCTGCGGCCTTTCCAGCTGTTGCAGATGACTTGTGAGGTACATATGAAATCGGGCATTATACTCTATAATGGGTCTAATGAGGGATGAGTACAGTGGGACAATGACCTCCTTTTTTCTGGATGAAAAGCCCTTAGTGATGAGGTGTGCCACATAGAAGGATTTCCTGACTGTTGTGGTGATGTGGTTATCGAAGTTGAGACCACTGTTCACCTGTGTCCCTAAGCCTCTCATCACACTTTCAGTGTTTAGTGTACTGCCACCTACGTGGTAATTCATGGGTACATGTTTTTTCCCAAAAGGGATAACTATACATTTCTTGGCATTAAGCTTGAGCCCATGGCTCTGGCACCAAGCATCTGTTTCTGTAAGGCCCTTTTGTAGAATATCCACATCATTTGGGGATTCAGTAATGGCTCCCAGTTTGCAGTCATCTGCAAACTTTGTTAGCCAGAGTCCCTTAGTGCTGGCCTGTACTTCAGAGAAGTAGATGCCAAACAAGAGTGGTCCCAGGACTGAACCCTGAGGTACTCCACTTTGTCACTTGTCTGGAGCTGGATTTGGAGTTGGCTACTTTTACAGTCTGGGGTCTGTCAGTAAGCCAGTTGGCAACTCATCGAGTGACATAGGGATTTATGCCCAGTTTAGTAAGTTTATTTATGATTCCAGAGTGGGGGATGGCGATGAAGGCCTTGGCGAGGTCCAGATAGGCTGTGTGGACCGCCTTGCCCTCGTCCACAGCTCTGGAGACTGATTTGAAGAAGTCAATCAGGTTCAGGAGACAAGATCGGCCCCTCACGAACCCAAACTGGGTGGGGTCCAGTGTTTGAAGGTTGCCAATGTCTTTGTTTATAAACTCCATGATAATGCATTCCATGCCCTTGCAGATCAGGCTTGTCAGACTGATGGGACAGTATTTCCCAGGATCCAAGGTGGATCCCCCCTTGTGGAGTGGGATAACTGTAGCGGTGCACCACTCAGTGGGCACGAAGTCTGAGGTGAGGCTATGATTAAACGTGACAGTTAGGTGAGGTGCCAGTTCATTTTATAGTTCATGTAGTACACAGCCTGGGATGTCATCTGGTCCCATGAATGCTGTATTCTTAGCGTTGGAGAGTGCAGTTTCTACTTGTGTGGTCGTGATTAACGGAAATTGGCAATCCTTTGGTATTGAGATGGGCCCTTTAGGGGGTGAGAGGGGGGTGAAGTTAGCACTAAATTGATCTGCCAGGATATTGGCAATATCCTAGGGATCAGTATATTTAATGCCATTCTGTTGTAGCTCAGAGCAGATCTGAGCATTGCCATTTAGATTCTTGACATAACTATAGAATGCCTTGTGGTTGTCTTTGGAATCTTTGGCAATTTTATTTTCGTAACTAGCTTTTGAGGATTTTATGAGGGATCTCAGCTTCTTACTGAGGCTGGTAAGGAAGTTTTTTGCATCCTGGGATTTTCCTCTTTTCTGCAACAGTGTCTTCCTTCTGTTGTATAGTTTGTTTATGGCAGGGGACCACCAGATTGGCTTCCTTTTTTTTGGAGGAGAGCATCTTGGTTCTATTTGGGATGGCATGATTCATGCATGAGTGGATGTGCTTGTACAGTGCCTTAGTGTAGGATTCAGCAGTAGAACTTTCAGACCCTGTCTGCATGGGTACCATGAAGTTTGTCACTTCTGACTTGAGTAGCATGAAGTTGGTATGGAGAAGTTTTTTACAGAGGTTTCCTTACTGGGGTTAGGGGTTGGATGTGGATGTCAAGGGTGATTTGGTTATGGTCAGACCTGACCAATGTGGGGGTGACCACTGGTGTGGACCATCTATCTCCCATGTTGGTAATGACCAGGTCTAGGATATTAGAGCCGCTGGTGGGACAATGGATTAGTTGATCCAGGGCGTTGGTATTTATGAATTCCAAAAACTGTTGGGAAAAGGTGTTGGTACCCAAGTAGTTTTCCCAGTTAATGGCAGGTTAGTTGAAATTACCCAGTATTAGGGTGTTTGGTTGTATCTTAATATTGTCCAGTATGTTTAGAAAGGTGTAGTGAGAATCTTGGGGCATGGTGGGGGATCTGTAGCAAGCTACAATTTGGACTTCAGTCTTACCTAATGTTAGTTGCACCTGGAGAATTTCAGATGCATTGTGTTGGGTAACTAGCCTGGAGGTGTGACTATCCTTGGTGAATATGGACACTCCTCCACCTTTAGTGTTTCGGTCTTGGTTTGGTGGCTGAAAAGTGTGGTAAGAGTTGTAGCCTGGTATTGCAGGGGTGCTCCCTGGAGCCTTGAACCAGATCTCAGTTACTGCACAGATATCGATGTTCTCCATTTTTAGGATTGCCTCGAGAGAGTGCATTTTGAGGTTTAGACTTCTAGCATTCGGTAGCATTACCTTCAGATTTTGCATGCTTGTATCTGTTACGGTGGTGGTTTTGTCCTTTGAACCTTGCCTAAAAAAGGCACTATAGAGGTGGCAAGAGCTTTAGCCAGTAACCTGAATCCCAGGGGTGACAGGTGCAGACCATCTCTGGCAAAGCATTATCGTTTGTCGATCATGTCTTCCAAGGCAGACAGATACTGGATCCCCTTTGAATGACACCAGAAGCTTAGCCAATTGTTGAAGTCAGTCATTTTGTCCTTATACTGTGGTATCATTCTGGGCAAAGGGTTATTGTTAGGGAAGGTTTTAGTCAGTTCTGCTATGAAGTTGGTAAAAAAGGAGTTGAACAGAGAGGCTATTTCAGGGTCAGATTTGCTGGTGTCAGGGCAGGGGTTGGTTTTAGTACCTCAGTTGGGAAGAGAATTAATGGAATTCCAAAACTGTTTTGGGCTTGCTTTTTGATTGGTTAGATTGGAGATTAATATAGTAGGACTTTTTGTCTCTGATGATTTGTTTTCTAGGAAGGTTGCGGAGTTGTTTATATTTAAGAAAAGTTTCAGGCTGCTTGTTTTGATAGCATGTTTTCCAGGATTTCTCTCTTTGTAGCATACTTTTTGGGTATCTTTGGTTAGCCAAGGGGTGGATTTGGTTTTTACTCTTTTTGTTCTTGGTGGAGCTAGGGAGTTGAGGATGTTTAAGAAGGAGGAGTTGAAAAATTCTACAGCATAATCTAGTGGAAGAGTTTTTAGGGGGTTCCGATTTGTTTGTTTCAGGGAGTTAGTGAAGGTAGTTGGGTTGAAGTTTGTGAGGTTACGCGTGTGGATAATTTGGTGTAGGTGAGGAGAGGAGTGGGTAGCTCGGTGGATAAAAGCTGGCAAGTGGTCTCCTATAGTGTCAGGTGTGATGCCAGAGTTTAAGATTTTATTGGGATGAGATGCTAGGATCCAGTTTAGTGTCATACCTGGGGGGTTTGTTTTATTGGGTCTGGTAATGGAGTTAGCAAGTTGCGTATAGTACAATATAATATTCATAGATATAAAAGATAAGTCTAAAGTTTGCAAGTATGGCTGGTAGGTTAGGATTGTGCTGTAAAAACTGAACATGTGGAAATAGGAAGCATTTTGCCCTGTGTATATGTATCTTGATACGTTTTCAATATGTATGTATTTTTTAGCTATTTATTTGGTTTTCATAAAAAAATACCAAAGTGAAATGAAGCATAGAAAAAAACATGAATAAGGTATTTGGAAAACTTTACTGGCTCCAGTTGGCATCACACAGCACATTACTGATAACGGCCTACACAAAATGGTCTCAGTTTCTTATTCCTGAAAGCAGACTTATTCTGTAACCCCTCCAAGATTAATGCCCTTTTTCAGCTTTTAAATAAAGAAATGTAATTGGTTCAAACTACCCTTACCACGTGTTTTAAAATTTAGAAAGACTCAATAGTTTCCATGTTTGGAAACTATTGAGTCTTTCTAAATTTTAAAACACATGGTAAAGTTTGAACCAATTACATTTATTTATTTAAAAGCTGAAAAAGGGCATTAATCTTGGAGGGGTTACAGAATAAGTCTACTTTCAGGAATAAGAAACTGAGACCATTTTGTGTAGGCCATTGTCAGTAATGTGCTGTGTGATACCAACTGAAGCCAGTAAAGTTTTCCAAATACCTTATTCATGTTGCTTTCTATGCTTCATTTCACTTTGGTATTTTTTTATGAAAACCAAATAAATAGCTAAAAAATACATAACTATTGAAAGTGTATCAAGGTACGTATACACAGGGCAAAATGCTTCCAATTTCCACACATTCAGTTTTTATAGCACAATCCTAACCTACCAGCCATACTTGCAAACTTTAGACTTATCTTTTATATCTATGAATATTATATTGTAAGCTAAAATATTCACATCAGGGTTATAGCTATACTTCTATTACACACAATATCCAGGTCAGTTTTATAAAGGATAAGCCTAGTACTGGTCATGGTTACATCTTTATTTAATTTCTCTAATCTTTGAGAATTTTTATTTTGTTTGACTGGTGATTGCCAGTGAATTATAAAAAAATATATATGCTAATAACGTAAACTACTCTTATCTACAGTAAATAATGGAAACCATATATTTCTTCAGACTTTTGTTGCAAGTGCGAGAGCCATCCAATCTATTCCAGCCTCCTCTGTATTGAACAAATATAATACTGTTAGATTTTAATTTAGAAAGAGGTACTGGGGACTGGTTTATATTTTCTCTATTATTATTGATTATTATTGTGGTGAGCAGAGTAGGAAATCACATGAAACAAAGGGATGGGATCATTAGCACAGCTTTAGTAAATGCATCTTATTTGCAGATGACTCTTACAACCAAACTTGATAACTCTTTATTTATCATCTTATTTGGAGATGACTCTTAAAACCAACCTTGGATTAGCAGAAGCCTTTCTTCACATTAGTTAGAAGCTTGTATTGATTGGCCACTGGCTGTTAAAGGTTGGCCGGTGGTTTGGAGTAAGCCCTCATTGGTGCTTTTGTACTTTTTAAAAGTTGTTTCAGGTTGTACCTTCTGGTATTTAGGCACTGCCATTGAAAGGAATTCTGTTTATTCACACTGAGCTAAACGGAGGAGGGGCACTGACCACAACTCTGATCTGTGATATATAACAATAAGTATCCTGTTTTTTTTACTTATTTTTACTAGTTATTGAGTATTCCAACCATTTATAGCAGTTTTATATTGTCTGCTTCCTACTACTTTTTACTGTATTTTATTGTTATAAACTAATCTGCACTATTGTATTGAAATTGTCTGCCTTACAGGGCCTGTTAAATCACTTTTGTTACTGTCACAATGTTTGTAAAGGTTTTTTAGCTAGTTTCACTGTGTGAAAAGTATTAACTGGAAATTTTCTCTATTTGTTAAGCATCTATTTTTTTTCAATTTCCTTCCATGGAGTGTATCATATAACTGATTTGGTTGCAGTTAAAAGCATTTTCTAGAGTCCCTTTACTTCTTTTTTTATTTAAAACTTTCATGTAGTGTCTCACTGCTGTTTTTCTGCTGTGATAAACATTTTTGTAGTTTTTTCTGTGTAAAATAGTTTAGGTAGTAGCTGTAGCTTAGTCCCAGATCAGGTTTGCTGTCTTTAGGCCTGTTTATTTTTTTGCAGTGGTTGTTTTTTCTGAGCACATGTTCCAGGCAATCTTGGATTAGCAGAAGCCTTTCTTAGTGAGAAGATTGTGTTGACTGGCCACTGGCTGGTAGAGGTTGGCTAGTCTAGGGCTTGGAGTAAGCATTAATTGGTACTTTTGAGCTTTTTTAAGTTGTTTCAGGTTGTACCTTCCAGTATTTAGGCACTGCCATTGAGAGGAATCCTGTTTATTCACACTGAGCTGAACGGAGGAGGGTCACTCACCACAACTGTGATCTGTGTTATATAACAATAAGTATCCTTTTTTTACTTATTTTTTCTAGTTATTGCTTATTCTAACCATTCATAGCATGTTTTATTGTCTGCTGCATACTATTTTTTACTGTATTTTATTGCTATAAACTAATATGCACTATTGTACTGAAATTGCATGCCTTTCCAGGGCCTGTTAAATCACTTTTGTTACTGTCACACTGTTTGTAATGTTTTTTTAGCTAGTTTCACTGTGTGAAAGGTATTAACTGGAAATTTTCTCCATTTGTTAAGCATATGTTTGTTTTGATTTCTTACCAAGAAGTGTATCATATAATTGATTTGTTTGCTGTTAAAAGGTTTCTCTAGAGTTGCCTTGCTCCTTTATCTACGTAAAACTTTTATTTACTGTTGCACTTCTGTTTTTCTGCTGTGATAAACATTCCTGTAGCATTTTCTGCCTAAAATAGTGTAGCTAGTAGCTGTAGCATAGTCCCAGTTCAGGTTTTCTGTCTCTGCGCCTGCTTGTTTGTTTGTTTACAGTGGTTGTTTGTTCTGAGCACATGTTCTAGGTGATCGTGGATTAGCAGAAGTCTTTATTCACCTTAGTAAGAGGATTGTGTTGATTGGCCACTGGCTGGTAAAATGCTCAACTTTTGAAATTCTAAGCCATTCACTGTTGGACTAGGTGTTTGTATGTACATAAACTGAATGACGTCAACTATGCTGATTAAGTAATTTAAAAACACAGTGCATCATATAAACCAACATCTAATATCCACTTTAAATATTTGTTCAACAATCCATTGTTTCATGTGGCTATAAAAAATATATATATTATACCTAACCAGCATAAATCACACATATAAAATACATAGCATATGATGAATTTTTAATCCAAACACATAAAACAGTTCCTGCTGCTAACATATGCATGGCATATTTTTCTTAACCATAGATTGCCATTACTAGAGTTAAACAAATTCACATCCTGGTTTTTATATCAGAAATACCAAGGGATTTTATTCCTGCTTTTAGCAGCCTAATTTAATTTACGATTGCATAATATTTTCTCAAAAAACTGCGTATGAATGCATATAATATGTCGGTGCTTCTGAAGACCAGAGCACCTAACTAGGCACATCAATTCACATTTCATATAATGATACCAAAAAATGCTATAACTGCCACCAACTAAAGCTCGGCATGTTCAAACCCTAATTTATATTTCAAAAACATACCAAGAGATGTTTCTACTTATAGCAGCCAATTTCAATTTACGATCGCATAATAGTTGTTCAAAAATCACAGCATACTCATTTATTTATTTATTTTTTTATTTTACATTTGTTGACCGGGATAGTCCGACTGGATGTATGTCCATTTTCAGCAGAGGCCAGGGGAGAAAAGCTTCACATCAAGACAATTTACAAGACAGAAATCTTGACCATATACAATACAGATAATGTCAGACAGGTCAAACATTTCAAATACAGGAACATTTATATAGTATTGTTACAGTACCATACCAACATACCCAACTAAATAAGTTAAACATTTTGAGTAAAATGATTAATAAACCATTTTTTTGAGGGTAGTATGGTTTATATAGTTTTCCAAACCTTAGGAGGTGAGCTACTATTAGGAGAGAATATCAGGGCACCTGAAATAGCATGTTAAAGATAGATAGTAAAGAATGGTCATGCTAGGGGAGAAAGTGTCAGTCAGGATTTGTGCATGGGCAAAGCCATTGGGCTTTAAGGAAGATTCTTAATTGCTTCTTGAAAAGTGGGGTAGAAGAAAGGGTTGTTAGTTCAGTTGGAAGAGTGTTCCAAGAGTTACCAAAAGAGTTTGAGAACAAGCTATCTCCAGATTTGTTGTTGGACTTTAGGGTAGCTACTAGTACCTTATTAGCTGATCGAAGGGTTGTTAGATTTTTATATGGGCAGATAAGGGTAGAGAGTATGGGTGTATCTGTGGGATGGTGTAACATCTTGTGTATAGTAGTAAGTTGCTGGAAAATAATCTGTCTTTGCAATTCCAGCCATTCTAGCAATTTAAGATTTTGGCAGTGGTGGGTTTGAAAAGGGGCACCAGTGGCAAACCTAGTTATGTTATTATAGGCTGTTTCCAACTTATAAAGATTATTTTTGGATAAGTTGGTATAGATTGGGGATGCATAGAGAAGGGTGGAGATTAAGTGAGTTCAGGCAATAGCAGTCCTAGCTAGAGGTGTGAGATAGGGTTTAAGTCTGTAGAGGAAACCAGTTTTTTTATTAACTGATTTAATGGTTAGGCTGATATGTGTGTGTCAAAGTTTAGATTATGATCAATTGTTGCACCTAAAAGTTTGGTGGTTGTGTCCCGAGTTATTACAGTACCATTATTAGATGTAATTGTGAAGCTGATAGCAGGAGACTTCTGAGTAGGAGAGAATAGTACCGATTTAGTTTTTTTGGGGTTAAGGAGGAGACAGCATTGATGGAACCAGTTTTCAACTAAGGTAAATACTGCTTGGGTACTCGAATGAAGTCCAGCAGGTGAGGAGGCTGAACATATTAATGTCGAGTCGTCGGCGTATTGTATGCAGGTGGTTTGTGGAAGGGAAATTTTCAGATCATTTATGAAAATAGTGAAGAGGAGGGGTCCCAGAATAGAGCCTTGTGGGACTCCAGGAGTTATAGGGAGAAGAGTAGATAGTTTATTGTCCCAGAGGACTGCTTGTTGTCTATTTCCTAGATAGGACTTGAACCAATTAACTGTCTGGGTATCTAGTGAAAGTGATTTGAGTGAGTTTAACAGTAATTAATGATTAACCATATCAAATGCTTTTGAGGGGTCAATAAAGAAGGCTGGGGACAGTAAGCTGCTGTTACGATTTTTATTAATGCAGTCAGAAAAGGATAGTAGAGCAGTTGTAGTACTATGGAAAGGTCTAAAACCATGCTGGCAGTCAACTAGCAGGTGGTTTTGGAGGAGATGATCAAGTAGCTGATGGTGAATACATCTCTCCATAACTTTTGCTAAGGGGGAAAGTAGGGCTATGGGGCGGGGCGGAAATTTGAGAGTTCATTTGAGTTCCCACCCTTATGCAGTGGGATAATATATGAGACTTTCCAGAGGGATGGGATGAAACTTTCTGTAATGGTTCTGTTAATTCAGATGGAAACAGGGTAGGCAAGCACTCCAGCTGCCATTTGAAGGTATTCAGCTGGTAGGAGGTCAGCTGATGGAGTGCATGGTTTACGCTTAAGAAGTAGGGAGTGTATGAGAGATGTTGGGACAGGCTACAGTTGCAATACTTGGGGGTAGGGTGGTTGGCAAGGATGAGTCAGTGGTTGGCATGGATGAGTCAGTGGTGGTAACAGGTGGTAAGGTATTTGCTAAAGATTGAATGGTTTCTGAAAAATAATTGTTAAAAATATCAGCAATTTGGTTGGGAGAATTGAGTCAAGTTAGAGGGGGTAGGTGTTTTGGCTTGTCCAGGATGGAGTAATTTATTTAATCCTGACCAGAATTTTTGTGGGTTTAGATATTGGGTTTGTTGGAATTTAAGGTAATAGTTTTTTTTATCGAGGAATATTGATTTTTTTTTTAGTGGCATTCCTGAGCTGTCTAAAGTTTAAATGATCAGTAGGGTCTTTGGTACTTCTCCATATATTCCAGATTTGAATTCTCAGTCTCATTTTTTGCCTTGTCTCATTTGAGAGTCAGGGAGCAGGTTTGTTCCTAATTTTAATATTACAAGGGGGGCATGGCTCAAGGATTTTTAGGAATGTATTGTTAAGAAAGAGACTTCTTCATTGAGGGGTAGATATTTTAGGGGTGACCAATTGCAGGCCTTTAGCTCTGCTTGAAAGTTACCTAGGTTCAGGTTCTTTTTGTTCCAGGTGGTTCTAAAGTTTAGTTGAGTGGGAATGGTGATCTTTTGTCTAGTTATAAAGGTAAGAGAGTGGTCACTAATATCATCAGGAAGTATGCCTATTTTGTAAGATTGGGGGTTATTGTTGACTAGTATCCAGTCTAAGGTAGTTTGTTTGTTGTTGGGTTTATGGGTTCTGGTAGGGTCAGTGATAGTTTGATAGAAGCCATAGAGATTAATGTGAGATGTAGGTTTGTCAGAAATACAACAGTTCCAGTCAATATTAAAGTCTCCAAGGAGAATGGTTTCTTGTGGGAGTGATGTGGAAAGCCAGTTAAGGATATTTTCAAGAGCACTTCTGTTGTTGCCTGGGGGGATGTAAGAGCAAATGATGTATATAGATTTATTAGCATTAATTTGGAGCTTAGATATTAAGATTTCAGCATTGCTAGGTGAGGGAGGTTGAGTGTTTAGTGAGGTTACCTGTAGTTCAGATTTAAACAATATCACCCCCCACCCTTTTTGTTAGGACGGTCAATTCTAAGGATGTTATAACCTGGAGGGATGATATCATTGTCTTTAGTAACTGGTTTGAGCCAGGTTTCTGTGAGACATAGGATGTCAAAGGAATGTAAGTCTAGTAGGGCATGAAGTTGGGTAAATTTGTTATTTAAACTATGAATATTGAGGTGGGCAATGAGAAGAGAGTTTGAGGAAGAAGAGGGGGTATGGGAAATAGAGGTGAAGGAAGAATGGGAGTCAGGGAAGGTATTACCAGGCCCTGGGTTTGGGTGAATGTCGCTGGGTAGTAGTAGGTACTGAGGATTGTGTGGAAGTTTTGCTAGTTTACATAAAATAGGGTCTATTTGTCTGGTTTGGAAATACTTAATATGGTTTAATCTGTGAAACTGTGGGAGAAGGTAGGCTGATGAGGATGTAATGTTACTGTGGGTTTGTGAGGCTTATAGATAGAAAGGGGAAGTTTGTTTAAAGGAGTGTTAAAATTGAAAGGAGCTTAGGAATTTTTGCCTGTGAGGATATGAGATAGAAGTAGAGTGGAAAGAATTATGGGCAAGAGGAGGAAATTAGAGAGTTTTAGTAAACCAGGGGTTGACATAATGAGAATGTGGGAATGTAAGTAATGAGAAAATAAGGGGTTATAGAAGGGCAAATATGAGGTGGGTTTGTTTAATGAGGAAAGTATAGATAGTGGAAGGTGTGAGTAAATTAGTAACAGATGGTTGAGTATGTAACGAGATATGTCGAGCTATTGGTTGATGTGGGGTAGGGGTGTGGCTTCTAGCAGTATAAGGATAGGTGCCCTGGGGGTGTATGAGAATTGGGGGTAGGGTAGGGGAGCGGAGTGAGCCTGCAGGGCAAACGGAGTGGGCAAGAGCAGTAAGGTAAGTTCAGCCAAAAGACAATCAGCTGCCTTTCATGTTTGGTGTAATACAGAAGTAACTAAAGTGAAAACTGGGGAGCACAGTATATAAGCTTATCAGATATGTGTAGGCGATTTAGTAAAGCAAGAGTGAGGTTCTCATGTGAAGAGAGGGGGATTAGAATTGTACTGAAATGCCAAAGAATGGGTGTAGGACCTGAGGGATAGCTAGTTTTAATGGTAGAATATAGTGTAGGTAAAAACTGCCACCTAGTGGTCAGGGGAATAATAGCAGCTTGGGGAGGTAGGCAAGAAGCGATTTCAAAGGGATAAGATATAGGATGAGGGGACAAAAGGGTGGAGGGAAGAAGCAGCTTTGGGTCTGCGGTAGGCTACTAAATCTCACACCGGAGGGTTAACAAGCAGTTATAGGCACTACAGAAAGGTAGTAAAAAGGTATTTTGCAACATACAAGTACAAAAACTTTAGGAGTACAAGCTTTATGAAGCCAGGCAAGGAGTCAGCTTCAGGGGCATTTTCAGGTTAGCAGGAGGTTATTCTTTAACTTTGCAGCAAGAAGGGAAATACCCGGATGCTCTTAAATGTTCAAAAACTTAAGGAATACGATGGTGCCTTTCTACATCAGGCTTTTTGATACCTCTGTAATTAAGCAGAAGTGGGTGAGGAGGTGTGCAAGTTCAAGGTGGGGGAAGGGATAGACATAAAGTAATGCAAGGTTGAGAGTCAGAAAAACTGGACTAAGCCAGCTGCTAAAAAGAAAACAGGAAAACCAAGCCAAGTTAATTGCAGGTCAGTGTGGTGCAGTATTTACCTAATAACTACAAATGTTATACTACTAATCTAGTACAGAGTGATGAAAAGGACCACCATTTCTGCAGGGAAAAACAAAATAAGTATGGGCTGCAGGTACATAGGTAAACTTTTTTCCAAGAGAAAGTAGTTTTAAGTAATTGACCTAGGAGTACTATAGGAAGAGAGAAATGTGGGTGGGGGGGACCACTAGTGTGCACGCGTACAGTGAAAGGGGAAACAGTCTTCAGTTTGGAGGCCAGATTAAATACAACTCTAACATACACTAGTGTAGCTGACAGCACTTTAGTGTTCCACCGATGCAGGGTCTCACAGTGCAGGGCAACAAGACAGCCTTGGGTTGATTGGAGGTTGGCCAAGACACAGGATGTAACTTTTGCTGAGGGGACTGGAAGTAAAAAGGAAAAGGAGGTAACTATTAGGTCTGAAGTTTTAAAACACACTGATTACCAAGTAACTGAGATGCAGGGGAGGAGCAGCATACCTTG
Organism: Protopterus annectens; assembly: GCF_019279795.1. Lineage (NCBI taxonomy): Eukaryota > Metazoa > Chordata > Ceratodontiformes > Protopteridae > Protopterus > Protopterus annectens. Next base: position 838,322,470 of record NC_056750.1, on the reverse strand, counting down.
TAAGAAACAGCACAATTCTATGAAGAACACAAAATGTAAGGACAGCAGAAAAAAACAAAAAACAAAAAGGTAATTGCAGTTGATACCAAGCTGTTATAACATACACTACACTATTATGTATTGTCATAAAGGTTATGAAGACAAAAATAGTAACTACTAAGCTGCTACACACTATTTAGCATTCTCCACTAAATGTCAGGAACAACAGTGGTATGCTACAGAAACACAAGTAACTTCTAAGATGCTACACACAATTTAACATTCTGCACTAAAGTCAGTAATCAGTGGTGTGCTACAGAAACAAGTAACTACTAAGATGCTACACGCAATTTAACATTCTGCACTAAAGTCAGTAATCAGTGGTGTGCTACAGAAACACAAGTAACTTCTAAGATGCTACACGCAATTTAACATTCTGCACTAAAAGTCAGTAATCAGTGGTGTGCTACAGAAACACAAGTAACTTCTAAGATGCAACACGCAATTTAACATTCTGCACTAAAGTCAGTAATCAGTGGTGTGCTACAGAAACAAGTAACTACTAAGATGCTACACGCAATTTAACATTCTGCACTAAAGTCAGTAATCAGTGGTGTGCTACAGAAACAAGTAACTACTAAGATGCTACACGCAATTTAACATTCTGCACTAAAGTCAGTAATCAGTGGTGTGCTACAGAAACAAGTAACTACTAAGATGCTACACAAAGTTTAACATTCTGCACTAAAGTCAGTAATCAGTGGTGTGCTACAGAAACAAGTAACTACTAAGATGCTACACAAAGTTTAACATTCTGCACTAAAGTCAGTAATCAGTGGTGTGCTACAGAAACAAGTAACTACTAAGATGCTACACGCAATTTAACATTCTGCACTAAAGTCAGTAATCAGTGGTGTGCTACAGAAACAAGTAACTACTAAGATGCTACACAAAGTTTAACATTCTGCAATAAAGTCAGTAATCAGTGGTGTGCTACAGAAACAAGTAACTACTAAGATGCTACACAAAGTTTAACATTCTGCACTAAAGTCAGTAATCAGTGGTGTGCTACAGAAACAAGTAACTACTAAGATGCTACACAAAGTTTAACATTCTGCACTAAAGTCAGTAATCAGTGGTGTGCTACAGAAACAAGTAACTACTAAGATGCTACACACAATTTAACATTCTGCACTAAAGTCAGTAATCAGTGGTGTGCTACAGAAACAAGTAACTACTAAGATGCTACATAATTTAACATTCTGCACTAAAGTCAGTAATCAGTGGTGTGCTACAGAAACAAGTAACTCCTAAGATGCTACACAAAGTTTAACATTCTGCACTAAAGTCAGTAATCAGTGGTGTGCTACAGAAACAAGTAACTACTAAGATGCTACATAATTTAACATTCTGCACTAAAGTCAGTAATCAGTGGTGTGCTACAGAAACAAGTAACTACTAAGATGCTACACAAAGTTTAACATTCTGCACTAAAGTCAGTAATCAGTGGTGTGCTACAGAAACAAGTAACTACTAAGATGCTACACAAAGTTTAACATTCTGCACTAAAGTCAGTAATCAGTGGTGTGCTACAGAAACAAGTAACTACTAAGATGCTACACAAAGTTTAACATTCTGCACTAAAAGTCAGTAATCAGTGGTGTGCTACAGAAACAAGTAACTCCTAAGATGCTACACGCAATTTAACATTCTGCACTAAAGTCAGTAATCAGTGGTGTGCTACAGAAACAAGTAACTACTAAGATGCTACACGCAATTTAACATTCTGCACTAAAGTCAGTAATCAGTGGTGTGCTACAGAAACAAGTAACTCCTAAGATGCTACACAAAGTTTAACATTCTGCACTAAAGTCAGTAATCAGTGGTGTGCTACAGAAACAAGTAACTCCTAAGATGCTACACAAAGTTTAACATTCTGCACTAAAAGTCAGTAATCAGTGGTGTGCTACAGAAACAAGTAACTACTAAGATGCTACACGCAATTTAACATTCTGCACTAAAGTCAGTAATCAGTGGTGTGCTACAGAAACAAGTAACTACTAAGATGCTACACAATTTAACATTCTGCACTAAAGTCAGTAATCAGTGGTGTGCTACAGAAACAAGTAACTACTAAGATGCTACACGCAATTTAACATTCTGCACTAAAGTCAGTAATCAGTGGTGTGCTACAGAAACAAGTAACTACTAAGATGCTACACACAATTTAACATTCTGCACTAAAAGTCAGTAATCAGTGGTGTGCTACAGAAACAAGTAACTACTAAGATGCTACACACAATTTAACATTCTGCACTAAAGTCAGTAATCAGTGGTGTGCTACAGAAACAAGTAACTACTAAGATGCTACACAAAGTTTAACATTCTGCACTAAAGTCAGTAATCAGTGGTGTGCTACAGAAACAAGTAACTCCTAAGATGCTACACGCAATTTAACATTCTGCACTAAAGTCAGTAATCAGTGGTGTGCTACAGAAACAAGTAACTCCTAAGATGCTACACAAAGTTTAACATTCTGCACTAAAAGTCAGTAATCAGTGGTGTGCTACAGAAACAAGTAACTACTAAGATGCTACACACAATTTAACATTCTGCACTAAAAGTCAGTAATCAGTGGTGTGCTACAGAAACAAGTAACTACTAAGATGCTACACAAAGTTTAACATTCTGCACTAAAGTCAGTAATCAGTGGTGTGCTACAGAAACAAGTAACTACTAAGATGCTACACAAAGTTTAACATTCTGCACTAAAGTCAGTAATCAGTGGTGTGCTACAGAAACAAGTAACTCCTAAGATGCTACACGCAATTTAACATTCTGCACTAAAGTCAGGAATCAGTGGTGTGCTACAGAAACAAGTAACTACTAAGATGCTACACAAAGTTTAACATTCTGCACTAAAGTCAGTAATCAGTGGTGTGCTACAGAAACAAGTAACTACTAAGATGCTACACACAATTTAACATTCTGCACTAAAAGTCAGTAATCAGTGGTGTGCTACAGAAACAAGTAACTACTAAGATGCTACACAAAGTTTAACATTCTGCACTAAAGTCAGTAATCAGTGGTGTGCTACAGAAACAAGTAACTACTAAGATGCTACACGCAATTTAACATTCTGCACTAAAGTCAGTAATCAGTGGTGTGCTACAGAAACAAGTAACTACTAAGATGCTACACGCAATTTAACATTCTGCACTAAAGTCAGTAATCAGTGGTGTGCTACAGAAACAAGTAACTACTAAGATGCTACACAAAGTTTAACATTCTGCACTAAAGTCAGTAATCAGTGGTGTGCTACAGAAACAAGTAACTACTAAGATGCTACACAAAGTTTAACATTCTGCACTAAAGTCAGTAATCAGTGGTGTGCTACAGAAACAAGTAACTCCTAAGATGCTACACAAAGTTTAACATTCTGCACTAAAGTCAGTAATCAGTGGTGTGCTACAGAAACAAGTAACTACTAAGATGCTACACGAATTTAACATTCTGCACTAAAGTCAGTAATCAGTGGTGTGCTACAGAAACAAGTAACTACTAAGATGCTACACGCAATTTAACATTCTGCACTAAAGTCAGTAATCAGTGGTGTGCTACAGAAACAAGTAACTCCTAAGATGCTACACAAAGTTTAACATTCTGCACTAAAAGTCAGTAATCAGTGGTGTGCTACAGAAACAAGTAACTACTAAGATGCTACACAAAGTTTAACATTCTGCACTAAAGTCAGTAATCAGTGGTGTGCTACAGAAACAAGTAACTACTAAGATGCTACACAAAGTTTAACATTCTGCACTAAAGTCAGTAATCAGTGGTGTGCTACAGAAACAAGTAACTACTAAGATGCTACACAAAGTTTAACATTCTGCACTAAAGTCAGTAATCAGTGGTGTGCTACAGAAACAAGTAACTACTAAGATGCTACACACAATTTAACATTCTGCACTAAAGTCAGTAATCAGTGGTGTGCTACAGAAACAAGTAACTACTAAGATGCTACACAAAGTTTAACATTCTGCACTAAAGTCAGTAATCAGTGGTGTGCTACAGAAACAAGTAACTACTAAGATGCTACACAAAGTTTAACATTCTGCACTAAAGTCAGTAATCAGTGGTGTGCTACAGAAACAAGTAACTCCTAAGATGCTACACGCAATTTAACATTCTGCACTAAAGTCAGTAATCAGTGGTGTGCTACAGAAACAAGTAACTACTAAGATGCTACACGCAATTTAACATTCTGCACTAAAAGTCAGTAATCAGTGGTGTGCTACAGAAACAAGTAACTACTAAGATGCTACACGCAATTTAACATTCTGCACTAAAGTCAGTAATCAGTGGTGTGCTACAGAAACAAGTAACTACTAAGATGCTACACAAAGTTTAACATTCTGCACTAAAGTCAGTAATCAGTGGTGTGCTACAGAAACAAGTAACTACTAAGATGCTACACGCAATTTAACATTCTGCACTAAAGTCAGTAATCAGTGGTGTGCTACAGAAACAAGTAACTACTAAGATGCTACACAAAGTTTAACATTCTGCACTAAAGTCAGTAATCAGTGGTGTGCTACAGAAACAAGTAACTACTAAGATGCTACACAAAGTTTAACATTCTGCACTAAAGTCAGTAATCAGTGGTGTGCTACAGAAACAAGTAACTACTAAGATGCTACACAAAGTTTAACATTCTGCACTAAAGTCAGTAATCAGTGGTGTGCTACAGAAACAAGTAACTACTAAGATGCTACACAAAGTTTAACATTCTGCACTAAAGTCAGTAATCAGTGGTGTGCTACAGAAACAAGTAACTACTAAGATGCTACACACAATTTAACATTCTGCACTAAAGTCAGTAATCAGTGGTGTGCTACAGAAACAAGTAACTACTAAGATGCTACACAAAGTTTAACATTCTGCACTAAAGTCAGTAATCAGTGGTGTGCTACAGAAACAAGTAACTACTAAGATGCTACACAAAGTTTAACATTCTGCACTAAAGTCAGTAATCAGTGGTGTGCTACAGAAACAAGTAACTACTAAGATGCTACACAAAGTTTAACATTCTGCACTAAAGTCAGTAATCAGTGGTGTGCTACAGAAACAAGTAACTACTAAGATGCTACACAAAGTTTAACATTCTGCACTAAAGTCAGTAATCAGTGGTGTGCTACAGAAACAAGTAACTACTAAGATGCTACACAAAGTTTAACATTCTGCACTAAAGTCAGTAATCAGTGGTGTGCTACAGAAACAAGTAACTACTAAGATGCTACACAAAGTTTAACATTCTGCACTAAAGTCAGTAATCAGTGGTGTGCTACAGAAACAAGTAACTACTAAGATGCTACACAAAGTTTAACATTCTGCACTAAAGTCAGTAATCAGTGGTGTGCTACAGAAACAAGTAACTACTAAGATGCTACACACAATTTAACATTCTGCACTAAAGTCAGTAATCAGTGGTGTGCTACAGAAACAAGTAACTACTAAGATGCTACACAAAGTTTAACATTCTGCACTAAAGTCAGTAATCAGTGGTGTGCTACAGAAACAAGTAACTACTAAGATGCTACACAAAGTTTAACATTCTGCACTAAAGTCAGTAATCAGTGGTGTGCTACAGAAACAAGTAACTACTAAGATGCTACACAAAGTTTAACATTCTGCACTAAAGTCAGTAATCAGTGGTGTGCTACAGAAGCAAGTAACTACTAAGATGCTACACACAATTTAACATTCTGCACTAAAGTCAGTAATCAGTGGTGTGCTACAGAAACAAGTAACTACTAAGATGCTACACGCAATTTAACATTCTGCACTAAAGTCAGTAATCAGTGGTGTGCTACAGAAACAAGTAACTACTAAGATGCTACACAAAGTTTAACATTCTGCACTAAAGTCAGTAATCAGTGGTGTGCTACAGAAACAAGTAACTCCTAAGATGCTACACGCAATTTAACATTCTGCACTAAAGTCAGTAATCAGTGGTGTGCTACAGAAACAAGTAACTACTAAGGTGCTACACAAAGTTTAACATTCTGCACTAAAGTCAGTAATCAGTGGTGTGCTACAGAAACAAGTAACTACTAAGATGCTACACACAATTTAACATTCTGCACTAAAGTCAGTAATCAGTGGTGTGCTACAGAAACAAGTAACTACTAAGATGCTACACAAAGTTTAACATTCTGCACTAAAGTCAGTAATCAGTGGTGTGCTACAGAAACAAGTAACTACTAAGATGCTACACGCAATTTAGCATTCTGCACTAAAGTCAGTAATCAGTGGTGTGCTACAGAAACACAAGTAACTTCTAAGATGCTACACGCAATTTAACATTCTGCACTAAAGTCAGTAATCAGTGGTGTGCTACAGAAACAAGTAACTCCTAAGATGCTACACAAAGTTTAACATTCTGCACTAAAAGTCAGTAATCAGTGGTGTGCTACAGAAACAAGTAACTACTAAGATGCTACACGCAATTTAACATTCTGCACTAAAGTCAGTAATCAGTGGTGTGCTACAGAAACAAGTAACTACTAAGATGCTACACACAATTTAACATTCTGCACTAAAAGTCAGTAATCAGTGGTGTGCTACAGAAACAAGTAACTACTAAGATGCTACACAAAGTTTAACATTCTGCACTAAAGTCAGTAATCAGTGGTGTGCTACAGAAACAAGTAACTACTAAGATGCTACACAAAGTTTAACATTCTGCACTAAAGTCAGTAATCAGTGGTGTGCTACAGAAACAAGTAACTACTAAGATGCTACACACAATTTAACATTCTGCACTAAAGTCAGTAATCAGTGGTGTGCTACAGAAACAAGTAACTACTAAGATGCTACACACAATTTAACATTCTGCACTAAAGTCAGTAATCAGTGGTGTGCTACAGAAACAAGTAACTACTAAGATGCTACACAAAGTTTAACATTCTGCACTAAAGTCAGTAATCAGTGGTGTGCTACAGAAACAAGTAACTCCTAAGATGCTACACAAAGTTTAACATTCTGCACTAAAGTCAGTAATCAGTGGTGTGCTACAGAAACAAGTAACTACTAAGATGCTACACACAATTTAACATTCTGCACTAAAGTCAGTAATCAGTGGTGTGCTACAGAAACAAGTAACTACTAAGATGCTACACAAAGTTTAACATTCTGCACTAAAGTCAGTAATCAGTGGTGTGCTACAGAAACAAGTAACTACTAAGGTGCTACACAAAGTTTAACATTCTGCACTAAAGTCAGTAATCAGTGGTGTGCTACAGAAACAAGTAACTACTAAGATGCTACACACAATTTAACATTCTGCACTAAAGTCAGTAATCAGTGGTGTGCTACAGAAACAAGTAACTACTAAGATGCTACACAAAGTTTAACATTCTGCACTAAAGTCAGTAATCAGTGGTGTGCTACAGAAACAAGTAACTACTAAGATGCTACACGCAATTTAACATTCTGCACTAAAGTCAGTAATCAGTGGTGTGCTACAGAAACAAGTAACTACTAAGATGCTACACAAAGTTTAACATTCTGCACTAAAGTCAGTAATCAGTGGTGTGCTACAGAAACAAGTAACTACTAAGGTGCTACACGCAATTTAACATTCTGCACTAAAGTCAGTAATCAGTGGTGTGCTACAGAAACAAGTAACTACTAAGATGCTACACAAAGTTTAACATTCTGCACTAAAGTCAGTAATCAGTGGTGTGCTACAGAAACAAGTAACTCCTAAGATGCTACACGCAATTTAACATTCTGCACTAAAGTCAGTAATCAGTGGTGTGCTACAGAAACAAGTAACTACTAAGATGCTACACGCAATTTAACATTCTGCACTAAAGTCAGTAATCAGTGGTGTGCTACAGAAACAAGTAACTCCTAAGATGCTACACAAAGTTTAACATTCTGCACTAAAAGTCAGTAATCAGTGGTGTGCTACAGAAACAAGTAACTACTAAGATGCTACACAAAGTTTAACATTCTGCACTAAAAGTCAGTAATCAGTGGTGTGCTACAGAAACAAGTAACTACTAAGATGCTACACAAAGTTTAACATTCTGCACTAAAAGTCAGTAATCAGTGGTATGCTACAGAAACAAGTAACTACTAAGATGCTACACAAAGTTTAACATTCTGCACTAAAGTCAGTAATCAGTGGTGTGCTACAGAAACAAGTAACTACTAAGATGCTACACAAAGTTTAACATTCTGCACTAAAGTCAGTAATCAGTGGTGTGCTACAGAAACAAGTAACTACTAAGATGCTACACAAAGTTTAACATTCTGCACTAAAGTCAGTAATCAGTGGTGTGCTACAGAAACAAGTAACTCCTAAGATGCTACACACAATTTAACATTCTGCACTAAAGTCAGTAATCAGTGGTGTGCTACAGAAACAAGTAACTACTAAGATGCTACACAAAGTTTAACATTCTGCACTAAAGTCAGTAATCAGTGGTGTGCTACAGAAACAAGTAACTACTAAGATGCTACACAAAGTTTAACATTCTGCACTAAAGTCAGTAATCAGTGGTGTGCTACAGAAACAAGTAACTACTAAGGTGCTACACGCAATTTAACATTCTGCACTAAAGTCAGTAATCAGTGGTGTGCTACAGAAACAAGTAACTACTAAGATGCTACACAAAGTTTAACATTCTGCACTAAAGTCAGTAATCAGTGGTGTGCTACAGAAACAAGTAACTACTAAGATGCTACATGCAATTTAACATTCTGCACTAAAGTCAGTAATCAGTGGTGTGCTACAGAAACAAGTAACTACTAAGATGCTACACACAATTTAACATTCTGCACTAAAGTCAGTAATCAGTGGTGTGCTACAGAAACAAGTAACTACTAAGATGCTACACAAAGTTTAACATTCTGCACTAAAGTCAGTAATCAGTGGTGTGCTACAGAAACAAGTAACTCCTAAGATGCTACACAAAGTTTAACATTCTGCACTAAAGTCAGTAATCAGTGGTGTGCTACAGAAACAAGTAACTACTAAGATGCTACACGCAATTTAACATTCTGCACTAAAGTCAGTAATCAGTGGTGTGCTACAGAAACAAGTAACTACTAAGATGCTACACGCAATTTAACATTCTGCACTAAAGTCAGTAATCAGTGGTGTGCTACAGAAACAAGTAACTACTAAGATGCTACACAAAGTTTAACATTCTGCACTAAAGTCAGTAATCAGTGGTGTGCTACAGAAACAAGTAACTACTAAGATGCTACATTCTCCAGCTAACAGTCAGAAATAACAGTGATGATATGCAGATACACAGAGTCAGTTGTATCCCTCGGAGATTACAATAACTTCTACTCTAATTGCCAAACAGGTTACTAATCTAAAAGTACACATAGCAGGTGACAGTATTCACATGATTGAATAAAGCAGCTTTTTACCTGTTATTTAAAGTCACAATATCATATAAATACAATTCTATACTGGCACAACAAAAACACTCATATGCAGGGCAAATAGAGTAAAACTATGTACATATTCATGTATGCATTTACCCTGCGTGTCAGTTCTCTATAAACCAGAACATTTGCCAAGATACATCAATTCACTTTTCCCATGATAATCCCAGTAGACACTATAACTGTTTTCAAAAGTATCAGTTGTAAATAAACTCTACAGCAATATAGACATGCATAAATAAAGGTTATGTAATCTATATCCAGCAGGTGGCAACATCCAGAATGTATACATAGAAAGCCAACGTTAAAATAAAAATAAAACATTTATATATAAAATATATCATATATCTTATATAGTAGGATAAAACAAATATATTATAATGCTGTAAACTTCACTACCCTCATGCTAGCTAAACTCCAGCAAACATCAAGATATAACCCCAAGAAAAAATACCTAATTTGAGCTAAAATCAGCGCAGTGACTATCATCTGTCTCAGCATACACCGGATATTCAAAATATATTCGCTCTTTCCACAAACTGTTGTTACCCAAGTCACTGATCATGCTATCTTCTCTGTCTAACAACGTTAATGCACAGAGGAAACGCAGTGCAGGCTCCGAAAAATACGTTTATTGCTATACAAACTCGCTATTGTTCTTGTAGTAAAATGTCCAGTTGTTGTAACAATATAAAAAAAACTTTCAACTACTAAATAAGTTAAGCGCTTTCACCTACTCTATGTAGGCTTTTTCAGAACAATAATGCTTTGGTGCTCAAGTGTTTAAATAACTTTTTTGGCGCCAGAATCTTACAGCTGCCCTTAAAGTGATATCACTTTGTTTTTTTCCCCACTAAGCACTCTCACCTCATTGTGTGAAACATTTCAAATTATTCATTTCTAATATAATAAAAAACTTTCTATATATTACAATAGACTCTACTATCACAATAAAAATATTAAAAATGAGAATAATAAAAACAATATAAGTAAACATCATATAGATACAATTCTATTGTACACACATCTGTTGGTGCCTAAATTCCCCACACTATATGTTGTGAAATAATATAATTTCTCAAATTATTATATTTTTGGTGTTGAGCAGCAGTTTTGTTATACTGCCTTGTATAATGTTATCTTAAACAGTTGTATTATTTGTCCATTCTCCTAACTACCTAACATGAATAATGTATGTTATATGTGTCTATATTGTAAAACCCAAGTTCCCTCTCTTACATTCTTAACATTCTGTTCAGTAAAATGGGTTTAATCGATATGTTGTCGTTCAATCCTGGTATATTTGAAGCATCGGTAAATAGTTGCCAACATACTTCTCTATAACTCAAAATCTCTTTTCTATTACCTCCCTTTGGGTCATGTTTAATGTTGTCTAAAATAGCAAATTTAAAATTGTGTCTTTCTCCTAACCTTTCTATATTTCTATATAGTGCATTATTATAATCTTTTCTCTTAATACTGTATAGGTGATCATATATCCTCTTCTTAAAAGACCTTTCGGTCTTGCCTATATAGTATCCAGGACACTCACTACATTTTGCCATATACACAACAAAATTGGTGTTGCAATTTCCGTACTTAAACCTAATTTCAGTCTTGTTTATATTGTCTAGTGTTATCCCTCTTTCTTCCATTATGACCCCACACTGTTTGCAATTGCCACATTTTGTAGTAGCCTTAGGGTGGTTGTCTACATTATTACTATCCTTATTCAACTCACTATTCTCTAGGAGTCTTTTTAAATTATTTCCCATTTTGTATACAAAGAATGGTCTTTCCCCTAGATATCCAACTAAGTCGTCATCCACCATAAAAATTTTCCAATTTAGTTCCATAATTCACTTAATCTGGTGTACATAGGGGCTGTATTCCAAAACACATGCTCATTGATATTTCGCTCCTATGTTGTTGATATTATTAATATTATTTATAATACCTCTCGTTCTTTCATATTTCCCTAACAATGGTATATACTTTTTACCCCATTGCTGAGTAACGTACTGTTTTGCATCTCTCATCATTTCCCTGTTGTTACCTCTTTCTTCAAATAATCCAGTTAAAAATTCCACTTCCTCTATCATTTCATCATATCTAGATGTCATATGGGCTGCTCTTATGCACTGCCCTTTATAAATGTTATATAGTAATTTTCTTGGATGATTACTCGTATATTGTAAATAATCGTTGGAAAATGTATTTTTCCTGTATATCCGTGATTTAAATCCTTCATTATCATGGGAAATGAATGTGTCTAAGTATGCTATTTCATTTGTGCTAACCGAATGTGTAAATTTTAAAAATTCACTACTTGAGTTCAAAAAGGTAATAAATGCACCTAGTTCATCTGAATTACCATTCCACAGAATGAAAATCTCAACTTGAAATCTTGAGTAATGCTTCACATGTTTAAACATACTATTTGGAAATACCACTGTTTCCTCCCAGTCCAGCATCACTAAATTTGCAAATATCGGAGCACATGCTGAACCCATTGCTACACCCCTGTTTTGTCTATAATATTCTCCTTCATAGATATAGTTATGTTCAAGTACCATAGACATACAATCCATACTCAAACTTATCATGTCCCAATCTATATTGGTGTGTTTCCTTATGCTATTACAAAAAGATTCCAATCCTAGATGTTTAGGAATACATGAAAATAAATCTATAATGTCAATCATTACATACAAAAGTTTGTTGTAATCCTGTTTAATAGGGACATTTCCTAAAAAATCCCATGAATCCTTTACTAAATGTGGGATGTGTTTGTAAATATCCTTCAACCAAGTATCAATAGCTACTGCTAAGGGTAACTGAAAGATTAGGAGAAAGACGCAATTTTAAATTTGCCATTTTAGACAACATTAAACATAACCCAAAAGGAGGTAATAGAAAAGAGATTTTGAGTTATAGAGAAGTATGGTGGCAACTATTTACTGATGCTTCAAATATACCAGGATTGAACGACAACATATCGATTAAACCCATTTTAGTGAACAGAATGTTCATAGGTTCATAGGTTTCATAGGTTCATACTAGGCTATCTGCCCGAGGGCATTTACAAGCCTAGCCCATCGTTTTGTGGCTTAGGCCACCCCTTTAGTATGGGGAACTATACCCATTATTTTTCTGTGCCTCTGTCGAGCAGTGACACTGAGGTAATCCCTGGGGTATATCTGCGATCTCCCATCCATTGGTCAAGATTTCTCTTGAACAAGGCCAGCGAGGTGCTCTGCCTCACATGTACCGGGATTTTGTTCCACAGCATAGGAGTCTTTGGGTGATGAATCTATCCCTCCAGCACGCCCTATTAATAGCCGTGTCAAGGTTTAAGTCTCCGCCCTTGTGGCTCTGATGGATCTAGATTTTTGAGGTGAAGCATATTCATCAAATCTGGGTTTGACATGGCCTTGTATGTTAGGCAAAGGTCACCTCTGAGCAAGCGGTAGCGACTGAATAGAGCTGGAGTTCTTTCAGTCGGGCAGCATAGGACAGATTTTGAGACCCTTTATCCTTTTGGTGAGGAACTTTTGTGGCCTCTCCAGCTGCTGCAAGTGTCGGGTCAGATACATTCCGAATGGGGCATTGTACTCAATCATTGGTCTGATGAGTGATGAGTAAAGGGAGACTATGACCTCCCTTGATCTAGATGAGAATCCCTTCATGATAAGGTGGGCAATGTAGAAGGTCTTCCTAACTACTTTAGCTACATGCTTGTCGAATGACAGACTACTATCAACCTGGGTCCCCAGGTCCCTGATAACTTCTTCTGTGCTCAGTGGATTGCCACCTATTTGGTAGCTAGGGGTAACCTTGTTTTTCCCGAAGGGTATGACTATGCATTTTTGGCATTTAACTTTAGGCCGTGGCTCTGGCACCAGTTATCCATTTCTGTGAGACCCTTCTGAAGGATATCTGTGTCAGATGTGTTTTCTACTATGGCGCCCAGTTTGCAGTCATCTGCAAACTTTGTCAGCCATAACCCTCCTGTGTTTGCTTGTACTGGAAAAGTAGATGCCAAACAAGAGTGGGCCCAGGACTGAGCCCTGTGGGACACCACTTGTGACAGGCTTTGAGTCTGACATGGCGCCAGCAGCTCTGACCCTGTGGGTTCTGTCACTCAGCCAGTTTGCAACCCATCTTGTGATGTATGGGTTGACATTTAAGCTGATGAGTTTTTCAATGATACCGAATGGGGTATTGTATCAAGGCCTTAGCCAGATCGAGGTAGGCTGTATGGACTGCCTTTCCCTCATCAATGGCTTTGGTGACTGTTTCAAAAAGTCAACCAAGTTTAAAAGGCATGATCTGCCTTTGACAAAGCCAAACTGGGTTGGATCCAAAGTCTGCAAATTCCCTATGTCTTTATTTATGAGGTCCATTATGATCCTCTCCATGGCTTTGCAGATAAGGCTTGTCAAGCTAATGGGCCGGTAATTTCCAGGGTCGGTGGAGGCACCGCCTTTGTGAAGTGGTACCACAGTTGCAGTGCGCCACTCCTGGGTGCGTATCCAGAGGTAAGACTTTGATTAAACAGCTGTCCTAGCTGTGGGTTTAATTCCTCATTGAGTTCATGGAGCACACAGCCGGGGACACCATCAGGTCCCATGGATGCTGTGTTTTTGCTTTGGAGAGAGCAGTTCTCACTTGGGCTGGAGATGTTTGGGGGCTGCAATCGTTTGGTATAGATATCTCTCCTTTTGGGGGAGGGGAGAAGTTTGCACTGAACCTGTCAGCCAGTATGTTGGCAATGTCTGTAGGATCAGTAATCTTCACATCATTTTGAACTAGCTCTGAGCATATCTGGGAGTTTCCTCCCAGGTTTCTAACATAGCTAAAGAAGGCCTTATGATTGTCTTTTGAGTCTTTAGCTATTTTTCTCTCGAAATTTGCTTTGGATGATTTTATGAGAGCTCTTAGTTTTTACTTATAGTGATCAAGGGTGTCTTACCTTTTAAGGATTTTGCTCTATCTTGTAGTAGCTTCCTCCTTTTGTTGTAGAGTTTGTTTATGGCTGGGGTCCACCAGACTGGATGCTTGCCTTTGGTACAAAGAGTCTTTGTTTTGCTTGGGATTGCCTTATCCATGCAGTCCTGCAGGTGCTGGTAGAAGGCATTTGTAAGTGGTTCAGCGGCTTGAGTACTGTTTTCCCGCTCGGGGCCTTAAAGGAGACCACACTAGTCTATAGAGGTGTGAAGTCGGCTTTTGAGAAGTCCTTGACTGTGTTCTGTTTTATGGCAGGTGGGGGTGGGATGAGGACCTCCAGCGAGATTAGTTTGTGGTCTGATCTCACCAGTGAGGGGTACACCTCCGGTGTTGAACATTGTGCTCCCATGTTCGTGATGATGAGATCAAGTATGTTATCTCCTCTTGTGGGGATGGTGACTAGTTGTTCCATGGCATTTGAGTTTATGAATTCCAGGAACTTTTGGGCTAGGGTGTTTGGGCTTGAGTAGTGTTCCCAGTCTATATTAGGGTAGTTGAAGTCACCTAGTATGATGGTGTTTGGTGATACATTTATCCCCTCTAGTGTTTTCAGGAAGGCCATGTGAGGTTCCTGAGTTTGTGAGGGTGGCCTGTAACATGCTACAATTTGCAGAGCAGTCTTGCCTATGGTTAATTGCACCTGGATGGTCTCCGATGCATCGTGCATTGCCACCAGTCTTGAGGTGTGGGTGTCCTTGATGAATATGGATACCCCCTCCTTTCTTGGTATTGTCCAGATTTTGGGGCGGAACGCATGATATGAGGTAAAACCTGATAGCGCCGGGGTGCTCTCAGGAGCCTTGAACCAGGTTTCTGTCACAGCACAGACATCGATGTTCTCCATACTGAGAAGGGCCTCGAGTGCGTGCATTTTGAGATTTAGACTTCTGGCATTGAGCAGCATTACCCTTAGTTTTTTTCCTTTTTTGTGTTCTAGGGTGGTATGTTTAGAATTTGAGCCTTGCCTAAAAAAGGCACTATGGGGGTGGCAAGAGCCTTTGCCAATATCCGAAATCCCAGGGGTGACAGGTGCAAGCCGTCCCTTGAGCAGCGTGGCTTGTCCAGCATGTCATCCCAGGCAGACAGACACTGGATCCCCTTTGAATGACACCAGTGTTTAAGCCAATTGTTAAAGCTGATCATCTTATCTCTGTATTGTGGCATCATTCTTGGTGAAGGTAGGATACTGCTCAAGGTCAGGGTCATACCTGTCTGGGCTTCATAATCAGAGAGCTCCTCAATGTCTCTTTTCATGTAGTCCAAGGAGGTACGTCTCAGGTCGTTTACACCAGCGTGGACAATGACTGAATCATATTTGTACCTGCTGTTGAGAGACCTGAGTGCTTGCGTTATGTGGCGGATTCTAGCGCCCGACAGGCAGCTTACTGTGACCTTCTCCTTACTCAGTCTGGTGAGCGGGACGTCAGTGTGTCTGACTATGGAGTCACCAATGACTAGTGTGTCTGGCATTGTGTTTGGCCTTAAGGGCTGTGACTGTTTGACACTCTGACTGTGAGGTCTATGTGTTGCAGGTGTTGTGTTCTGAGGTGGTGGTTGTTTGGGTGTCTGCTTTGGTGGCCTCTGCTGTTTTGGTAGATTTTTGATCAGAGCCTCCGAGTATGTCTTTGTGTGTTTATGTGTATGATTTGAGGTTGTAATGGTAATATGTGAGACTGGGTCTATAGTGTGTGTGGTAACCTTCTCCTCCTGACTGGTCTTGCCAGTCCTATGTTGAGAGAGCTCAGCCTCCAGTTTGGCCGTGTAGTTGCATCTCTCGCATGTATTTGTGTTTTGTGGGAGGAAGGAAGGCCTCTGTGTTTATCAGTGGGAGTGTAAGAGATGGAACTTGGGTTTTACAATATATACACATAAAACATACATTATTCATGTTAAGTAGTTAGGAGAATGGACAAATAATACAACTGTTTAAGATAACATTATACAAGGCAGTATAACAAAACTGTCGCTCAACACCAAAAATATAATAATTTGAGAAATTATATTATTTCACAACATATAGTGTGGGGAATTTAGGCACCAAAAGATGTGTGTACAATAGAATTGTATCTATATGATGTTTACTTATATTGTTTTTATTATTCTCATTTTTAATATTTTTATTGTGATAGTAGAGTCTATTGTAATATATAGAAAGCTTTTTATTATATTAGAAATGAATAATTTAAAATGTCTCACACAATGAGGTGAGAGTGATCAGTGGGGAAAAAAACAAAGTGATATCACTTTAAGGGCAGCTGTAAGATTCTGGCGCCAAAAAAGTTATTTAAACACTTGAGCACCAAAGCATTATTGTTCTGAAAAAGCCTACATAGAGTAGTTGAAAGCGCTTAACTTATTTAGAAGTTGAAAGTTTTTTTTATATTGTAGCAACAACTGGACATTTTACTACTAGAACAATAGCGAGTTTGTATTGCAATAAACGTATTTTTTGTAGCCTGCACTGCGTTTCCTCTGTGTATTAACGTTGTTAGAGAAGATAGCGTGGTTGTTGGCCTCAACATTTAAACCATCAAGTCACTGATCATGTATATCAAAAATGATACGGCAACTTTAGCCTTATAACTCCATAGCATTATAAACACCCAATAAATGAATGTTTGGGTAAATGCATACATGAGTATACTGTGTTTTTTGAAGAACTATTATACGATCGTAAAATGAAATTGGCTGCTATAAGTAGAAACATCTCCTGGTATGTTTTTGAAATATAAATTAGGGTTTGAACATGCTGAGCTTTAGTTGGTGGCAGTTATAGCGTTTGTTTGGTATCATTATGTGAAATGTGAATTAATGTGCCTAAGTAGGTGCTCTGGTCTTCGGAAGCACCAACATGCATTGAATACTATATGCATTCATACTGTTTTTTGAGAAAATGTTATGCGATCGTAAATTAAATTAAGCTGCTAAAAGCAGGAATAAAATCCCTTGGTGTTTCTGATATATAAACCAGGGTGTGAATTTGTTTAACTCCAGTAATGGCAATCTAGGGTTAAGAAAAATATGCCATGATTATGTGAGCAGCAGGAACTGTTTTATGTGTTTGGATTAAAAATTCATCATATGCTCTGTATTTTATATGTGTGATTTATGCTGGTTAGGTATAATATATGTATTTTTTATAGCCACATGAAACAATGGATTGTTGAACAAATATTTAAAGTGGATATTTGATGTTGGTTTATATGATGTACTGTGTTTTTAAATTACTTAATCAGTATAGTTGAGTCATTCAGTTTATGTGCATGCGCACACCTAGTCCAGCAGTGAATGGCTTAGAATTTCAAAAGATGAGCATTTTATATAAGTATTTAAGTGCTATAATTTGTTTATTAGTTTGTGTAGATGGTCTGAAGAAGCGACATTGGTGGTGAAAGCGCTAACCTAGAATAAATTGTTTTTTACTTATCTTATTGAATGGTATTTGGAGTTGTGCTTCGCTTTACCATTGCTGTGATTTGCTTTGTCGTTTGTTTGCTACAACGGTACTGGTTTACCTGCTGGGAATCACTCAATTTTGTTTAAAACTTTCATTTAGTGTCTCACTGCTGTTTCTCGGCTGTGATAAACATTTCTGTAGTGTTTTCTACCTAAAATAGTGTAGCTAGTAGCTGTAGCATAGTTTCGTACCCTTCCCCCCTATTGGTGTCTTGTTCTTAAACTTGGTAGCTTTGCAGTTGCCCGACCCTACTGTAAATTTGATATGGGACACTCCTCCCAGTCCAGTGTCATTAGCTCATTCTACCTAATACAGAGAGAACATTTGGGAAGGCCATCATCTCAGTTTCTTAACCTTGAATTATCTCCTTTCTCCCTTTCCACTTTACTTAACTTCAGAGGCAAAAACACATGAGAACTCCACAACCCTCCATACCACATAACATGCATAGTCCACACACCAGTGTCTCGCAACCACTAAGGCCTAACCATAAACCCAACATATTAGTCATAGGAGACTCCATTGTGAGACACAGAGATGTGCCTCTCACCAGGCCTGGATAAGGAGAAAGTCACGGTTAGTTGTTTGTCAGGTGCCAGAATCCACCATATCACACACACACTCAAGTCTCTCAACAACAGGTACTGTGTCCTAGGCAGGTATGTCCCCAGCCTTAAACAGCATTCTATCATCACCCAGAATGATGCCTCAATACAAACAGAAAATGACTGACTTTAACAAATAGCTTAGTTTCTGGTGTCATTCCAGGGGGATCCAGTGACTGACAGTCTGTGAAGATATGATCGACAGACCACGATGCTTTGCTAGAGATGGCCTGCATCTGTTTCACTTGGGCTTCAGGCTTCTGGCAAAGGCTCTTGCCTCCCCTATAGTGCCTTTTTTAGGAAAAGTCATGAGGTCGATACTACCAACATAAAAATGTCAACAAAACCCACATTAAAAGTCATGCTGCTGAATGCCAATTGTCTAAGCATGAAACTGCACTCATTCTTAACCCTGGAAGATGCTGACATTTGTGTAGGCATGGAAACCTGATTCAAAGCTGCAGAGAGCACCACTTACCTGTTTACTCATCCTATCATACATTCAGACCCCAAAATGTGGGCAGCAAAGCCAAAGGAGGTGAAGTTTCAATATATATTAAAGACGCACATACTTCCAGGCTGGTCAAACAGTATGACGTACAGGAGACACTCCTGGTGTAGTTAACAACTGACAAGAGTCCTATTCAAATGACAGCTAGCTATATGCCACCAAATTTGACTCAGGATGCCCACTTCACCTGTCTGAACCTCTTTAAATCTATCAAGTTCAATCCTTTACCCTGATCCTGGGTGACTTTATTTTTATCTATGTTTTTATGTATTTTACATTTGTTTACCGGGATTGTCCGACTGGACACAGGTCCATTTACAGCAGAGGCCCAGGGAGAAAGGCTCCACAGTAGGTAACAATAATCAGAACATGAGACAGACAAACACACATCAACAATAAGTGAACTAAAAACAACATGGTCAACATGAAGTAGTGTCAAGCTGGAAATGAGTTCTAAACGAAGCATATTTACAGTAAATATAATAGGAAGGAAGATGTGTAGAGTTGTAAAACAGTGAATATTATGTAATACATGGACATAGCTAGGTATTCATAATATGTGATTTAAGTGAGTTTTTAAACTGTGTGATAGTGGAGGCAGAAGTCAGAGAAGGGGGGAGGTTATTCCAGGTTCTAGCTATGGTGTGTGAGAATAGTGCTTTCCCTGAAGTGTTGTTGGGCCTAGAGATACAGAGAAGTGATTTGTCAATAGAGCAGAGAGGACGATTTGCTATCTAGTGAGTGAACAGTTGACTTAGTGCTGGGGTTTTATCAGGATATGTCAGAATATTGTAGGCGATGACTAGCTGGTGGTAACTGAGGAGTTGAGGAAGTTCTAGCCATTGTAGCTCTCTTAGATCCTGACAGTGATGGGTTCTGAAGGTGGAGTTGTTAGCAAACTTGGCAATTTTATTATAACATGACTCAAGTCTGGCAAGATCAAGTTTTCTGATCTGGGTAAGAATTGATTCAGCATACATTAGACTGGAGAATAGATGAGTTTGGGCTAGGGTGATCCGTGCCTGATCTGAGAGGAATTTGTTGTGTCTGTGTAGTGTTTCCATTTCTTTATGGAACTTTTTAATGGTTTGTGAAATATGGACATCAAAGAGAATGTTTTTGTCAATTTTTACACCAAGGAGTTTGGTGTGGGCAGAAGGAGAAATGATAGTGCCATTTTTGGAAATGATTGTAAGAGAAAGAGGGGGTGATTTAGATTTATTGGGATGAATAGAAGCAATTTAGTCCTGTTGGGGTTTAGGATAAGTTGGATATCAGTAATCCATCTTTCCACAGAGCTAAAGGCTTCCTGGTGAGTTGTAGAGTGGTAAGTGATGGTGCTGAGCAGATTAGAGTTGAATCATATGCATACTGTATGTGTGGCCTGATGGGTGGAGGTATGTAGATGGTTAGCGAATATAAAGAAAAAAAGTGGGCCTAATATTGAGCCTTGTGTTACATCTATGGTGGTTGGAAGTAAAGGAGATAGTACACCTTGCCATTGGAGAGATTTCTGCCTATCTGATAGATAGTTTTCAAACCAGGGAATAATAGAAAGGGCAAAGGATAGGGAGGCCAGAGTGTCTCATAGTATAGAGTGTAAGACCATATAAATGCTTTGAAGTGATCTAAGAATACAGCAGATACAAAATTACTGTTACTTATGTGTTGGTTAACCAAGTTAGTAAAGGAGAGAAGAGCAGTAGTTGTGCTGTGGTGTGGCCAGAAGCCATGTTGTGTGGTGGAGAGGAGATTATGTGTGTTCAGGAATTGCATAACTTGAGAGTAAATACATTTCTCTGGTAGTTTAGATAAGGGTGATAGAATGGCAATGGGATGGCAATTTGAGAAGTTGTAGGTATTGCCACCTTCATGAAGAGGAAGGATATATGAGACTTTCCATAGTTGAGGGATATAGGCTTCCTGTACGGAGGATGGAAACAAGGTAAGATAATGATTCAACAGGTGTCTTTAGGAAGTTAGCAGGTACATTATCAACTGCAAGGGTGGCAGGTTTCACAGTTTTTATTGTAGCGGTGGGAGCAGGTGAGGGAGTGATGGAAGAAATGTTATCTGGACATTTGGTTGGGATGTATGTATACTTGTTTTTGGATAAATGGGAGGATAATGCCAGAATGGACTCTGTGAAATGCTGATTGAATTGAGAAGCTGTGAATTAGTATTATTGATGGAGCTGGGAGCTGGAGTGGTAGTTTTGTCTGGTTTTAGGTGGGAGCTGATAGCTTTCCAAAACTTTTGGGGATATTTTGAGTGTTTGCTTTGGACACCAAGGAAATAGTTCTGTTTATCAAGTTTGGTTTGTTTCTTGGCCTGATTCCTAAATTGTTGGTAGTTTTGTTTGGCTAGGCTAGTGTTAGCATTGGCACCTCACAGTAAGACGCTGTCCGGTTTGATTCTCAGCTAGAGCGTCTTCTGCGTGGAGACATGCGTGAATGGGCGTACCTTCGTTGAAGTTTGTGCATCAGGGCTGGTAACTCGGCACGTAAAAATCAACTACCAATCATTAGCGGACTGGAGTTCCGCTGAGGTGACTCCTAACTGGGAAAAGCCAAAAGACACAAACAAATCTCTGGACTTTAGTAAGGCTCTTATGTCCCTACTTAGCCATGGTGCATAGTTTGCCTTAAGTCTAATTTTCCTGATGGGTGCGACTATATTAAGGACATTGGTGAGAGTACTGTTCTAATTCTAGGGTTTGTAGTCATTCCCAGTTACTTTGTTTTAGAATAGTGTTAAGATCCAGTGGGTTTAATTACTCAACCATACATTGGAAAAACTACTCATGCCAGAACACAAATGCCCAGAGATTCCTCAATTTTATCAATGCAAATGCCTTGGAACAGCTAGTTGATACCCCCACAAGAGGTGATAATAGCTTGGACTTTGCATTAACCAACATGAGTAACCACTGCAGCACCGCTATGGTATCATTTTCCCTGGTAAGATCTGGACATAAAGTGGTCACTTTCTAAGTCACCATCTCCCCTGATCCCCCTCCAGCTTGGGTCAAACAAAAAAACTTCTCCAAAGCTAATTACAACCTCTTGAGGGATGGTATAAACAGCAGAACTAAGAGCAAAATCCAACCAAGAATAAAAACCACTTGGCACGACAGGACCCAGAAGCACGTAAACAAAGGCTTTCAAAATAAGCAGATGAAGAAATCAAACAGCTGCTAGGTCTCCAAAAAGATCCTTTAATATAACAAGGCAAAGTAAAAATCCACAATATCTTCCAAGCGCTTTCACTCGACCACTTGCAAGCTTTTTCAAGGCAAAAAAAGAGTAAAAAGCTCGCAAGTGGTCGAGTGAAAGCGCTTGGAAGATATTGTGGATTTTTACTTTGCCTTGTTATATTAAAGGATCTTTTTGGAGACCTAGCAGCTGTTTGATTTCTTCATCTGCTTATTTTGAAAGCCTTTGTTTACGTGCTTCCGGGTCCTGTCATGCCAAGTGTTTTTTATTCTTGGATGGTATAAACAGCTTCACAGCCCCCTCCCCTACTGTAGGAACTGGCACCAATGTCCAAATCTACACCAAAGTACTATACGAGCATTTATATAGATGCATGGAATCAGGAATGCCTGCCAGGACAAAATCATCCTCTGCAAGGATGACTAAACCTGTCTGGTGGACATCTGCAATAAATAAACTATATAACAAAAGGAAAAAATTGCTGTCCAAGACTATGAAGGAGCAGGTTCCCAATTGGAAGCAATCTCTCCTTAGCCTGAACAAGCAAATATGAGCACTAGTGAAATCCTGTAAAGCCAACTTCGAGTCCAAATTGCCCACATCTACTAGAGACAATCATAAGGCCTTCTTCACATATGTCTGCATTCTCAAAGGAAACACCCATATCTGTTCAGAACTGGTGATCAAGGACACCACATACACAAATGCTATAGATATAGCCAATCTATTGGCTTAGAGATTCAATGAAAGCTTCTCTGCTCTGTCCTCCCATCAGTAAATCAAGACATCCCCAGTACCTGCCCCCCACCCCTTATCTCTAGGGAACAGGTCATCGCTGCCCTCTCAAAGGCAAAACATAGAGCCTCCATGGGACCTGATAACATCCCAGGCTGCATCCTACATGAACTCAGGCATGTACTTGCAGCACCATTAGGCACCCTATTCAGCCAAAGCCTCAGTACTGGCCTTGTCCTAGCCAAGTGGAGGACAGCCACTGTCATCCCTTTATACAAAGGTGGAGCATCCACCATTCCAGGAAATTATAGACCCATCACCCTAACTAGACTGATCTGCAAGGCCATGGAATGGATTATCATGGACCTCATTAACAGGGACATTGGCAACTTCCAAACACTCAGCCCCACAGTTTGGCTTTGTCAAGGGGAGGTCATGTCTGTTAAATCTGGTCGACTTCTTTGAGACAGTCACCAAAACCATGAGCGAGGGGAAGACTGTGCACACCACCTACCTTGACCTGGCCAAAGCTTTCGACACTATTCCCCACTTGGGCATAGTAGATAAACTCTCTCAACTAGGCATCAATCCATATGTTATCAGATGGATAGCAAACTGGCTGACTGATAGAACCCACCTAATCAAAATTGGAGAAGCCACCTGAAGCAGTAGACTTGTAATGAGCAATGTACCCCAGGGATCAGTATTGGAGCCTCTGTTATTCGGCATATACTTCTCTGAGGTACAGGCCAAAACCAGTGGGCTATGGCTGACCAAGTTTGCAGATGACCGCAAACTGGGCACTGTCATCAGTTGCCCAAGTGATGTGGATGTCCTCCAAGAGGATTTCACCCAAACAAATGACTAGTGCCAGAAACATGGCCTCAAGCTGAATGCAAAAAAATGCGTCATCATCCCCTTTGGGGAGAGTGACATACCCA
The DNA here is from genome assembly GCF_019279795.1 of Protopterus annectens. NCBI lineage: Eukaryota > Metazoa > Chordata > Ceratodontiformes > Protopteridae > Protopterus > Protopterus annectens. The sequence continues at coordinate 838,298,546 of NC_056750.1, read as the reverse complement.
CATATTATTACATTAATAACAACATCCTAAGTACACAATCAGTAGTGAGAGATTAGGGCACCCAGGTTGATAACAACCTGACTTTTGACCACCATATTGCTTCCATTGTACAGAAAGCTTTCTACATGGCCCACCTCATAAGTAAGGGTATCTCATCCAGGGACAAAAAGGTCATAACATCCTCGTATTCTTCCCTTATAAGGCCAATCATTGAGTACAGTGGCCCCTTCAGCATGTAACTCGCAAAGCACATGCAGCAGCTGGAGAGACCACAGACGTTCCTCACCAGGAGAATCCAGGGCCTCAAACATCTATCCTACATAGACTAAAAGCCCTGTCCCTCTACTCAGTTTCATACAGACTCCTCAGATGTGACATCTGTCTGGCATGCAAAGCAATCTCATACCATGCCTTGATGGGACTGCTGCCTATCCGCAAGTCAAGCTTCACTTGAGCAACCCATATGCGCAACCTCAACCTGGTCTGTGGCATCAATGGGACTTGTTAGCAGGACAGTTTTGTGTCCCAGAGACTCCCCCATCTGTGGAATAGACTCCCTCTCTACGTCAAGCAGAGCACCTCATTATCCCTTTTTAAGCGCAACCTGGAAAGCTGTTTGGCAAGCAGAAAATACACCCCTGGGATTCCACCTGTGTCCCTGCTTGACAGGGGCTATGGTTGCTGACTTGTATAAACATGGGCCAAACTCTAGGCTAGGCTTATAAGGGCCTCAGGGTCAATAGTCTAGTAATCTCCTATGATCCTATGAAATGTGTAATAAGTCTGACAGGATAGGGTGTTCTGAGGCTCAATACATGACTCAGTGGCCGCCTCTTAGTAGTAGCTTGCATGATACTGAGAAGAGCGACAAGGCTTTAAGGTGGTCATAATAGTTTTATGACTTAGGCCCTTTATTTTTTATTTATTTAAATGAGAAAGCATTGTGGTCACTCCAGCTGTGGCAACAGTCAATTCCTCCCTGGTTAGATCCAACCACAAACTACTCACCAAGGAAATTCACATCTCACCCACACCCCCTGCAAAGGTATCCACCATGAAAATATTCTCCAAAGATTACTTTGGACTCCTAAAAAACAGAGGTGGCTAACTTCATGGCACCAATGCCAATGGAAAATAGATGCATAACTGCCGAATGATACACCAATGCATTGTACGAACACGTACATAAATGCATGGAAATAACCATACCCACAGAACCAAGATGCTCTCCTCTAAAAAAATGAAGCCAGTTTGATGGTCCCCTGCCATTAATAAACTCAACAACATAAGGAAGAAACTGTTGCAGAAAAAGGTGAAGTCCCAAGACTGGAAAAATTTCCTTATTAGCCTCAAGAAAAAGTTGAGATCCCTCATCAAAACCTCCAAAGCTAGCTATGAAGGCAGACTTGTGGCGGACACTAAAAACAACCACAAAGCCTTCTTTTTATATCAAAAATCAACATGTCAATAACCAGATTTGCTCTAAGTTACTGCACAATGGTACCTCCTATACTGAGCCAACAGATATTGCCAATATACTGGCTGACAGATTCAGTGCCAACTTTACCCCCCCCCCCTTTCCAGGACCAATCTCAATACTGAAAGAATGCCAGGCACCCTGCATTACTGTAGCACAGGTGAAAGCTGCATTGTCTAAGACCAAGAATACAGCTTCCATGGGACTCAACAATACCACTGGCTGTGTTCTACATGAATTCCAAAGTGAACTGGCACCACATCTGTGTGCTCTGTTCACTCATAGCCTCACCTCAGGCTTTGTCCCTACTGAATGGTGTACCACTACAGTCATCCTTCTCCATAAAAGAAGAGCGACTACAGACCCTGGAAATTATCGCCCCATTAGCCTGACAAGTCTGATATGTAAGGAATGGAGCACATCATCATGGACCGAATTAACAAGGATATAGGGAATCTCCAAACACTAGATCCCATGCAATTTGGTTTTGGGAAAGGTAAATCATGCCTGCTTAACCTGGTTGACTTCTTTGAGTCAGTCACCAAAGTGGTGGATGAAGGTAAGGCAGTTCATACAGCCTACCTTGATCTGGCTAAGGCATTTGATACCATTTCTCACTCAGGAATTATTGATAATCTCACCAAACTAGGCATCAACCCCTATATCATTAGGTAGGTTGCAAACTGGGTCACAGATAGAACACACAGTATGAAAGTAGTGGACTTCAAGTCAGACTGTTGACCAGTCACGAGAGGAGTCCCACGGGGATCAGCCCTGGTTCCTCTCCTGTTTGCCATCTACTTCTCAGAAGTCCAGGGCAACATGGATGGCCTCTGGCTGACCAAATTAACAGAGTACTGCAAGCTGAGAGCAATCATTAACTCCCCAAGTGATGCAGACATCCTACAGAAAAGCCTCACTGAGACCAGTGACTGGTGCAAAACCATGACCTTAAGCTTAATGCCAAAAAATGCGTCGCCACCCCGTTTGGGAAAAACTCAGTTCCCACTAATTACAACATCGATGGGAGCCCACTGAACACTGAAGGTGTTATAAGAGATCTGGGAACACAGGTTGACAGCAACCTCTCCTTCGACCACCACATTGCAACTGTGGTCAGAAAGTCTTTCTATGTGGCACATCTCATTACCAAGGGTTTTGCGTCCAGAAAGAAAGAGGTCATCACTTCTCTCTAAACTTCCCTCATTAGACCAGTCATAGAGTATAATGCCCCATTTGACATGTACCTCACTAGACACCTGCAACAGCTGGAGAGGCCACAAAAGTACCTCATGAAGAGGATCCTAAGCCTTAAATACATGTCCTACATGAACAGACTCAAAAAACTCCAGCTATTCTCTGTTTCATATCATCTACTAAGAGGTGATCTTTGCTTGACTTACAAAGCCATGTATGACCCACCTCTGTTAGAAATGCTACATTTAAAGAAATCCCAATCCCTCCACACCACACGCTCCAGAGACCTCAACCTCATTACCACAATCAACAGAACATGCTGGAGGGACAGTTTCATAACCCAGAGACTGCCCATGCTCTGGAATAGACTTCCCATACATGTCAAGCAGAGCACCTCGCTGACCCTCTTCAAGAGAAATTTTGATGAGTGGATGGGAAATAGAAAGTTCACCCCAGGGATCACTGCAGTGGCTTCACTTGATAGAGGCACTGGGAACTAATGATGGGTGGCACAATGCCAGGGCACTTCTGTGGCTAGGCTTGTAAAGGCCCCAGGGCCATTAGCCTTGTACACACCTATGAACCGATGAACCTATGAAGTGTTTGGACAGGTGCATATATTCAGTTATCAGTCTGATGAGAACTTGACCAGGACACCATACAATTAGATATAAGCTATATGATGAAGAAGGGCTTCCATATAAATGTGGATATGTGGTGATCAAATAACAGTTCATTGTTGTCATAGGTTCCTAGATCTGTGACTACAGGATCAACTTTCAAGGGTGTGTTGTTAATGTGGTAGCTACAGGGAAGTCATGTTTGCCAAACGGTACAGTAATACATTTACTGGCATTTCGTTTTTAGTCTATGGTTTTGACACGAGCTGTATGTTTGGAAAAGACCCTTTTGGTCAGGTTAATGGGTTGACAGGTTGTTTGCATGATGCTAAGTGACGTGGTGCATTTTTGAAAGTTTCAGTATGATGAGCAATGGTGGGAATGCACCCTATTTAAAGGGCAATTGATGGGAATTGCTTAGTATTCCTTGGAGCCTAATCTTGTATGCAGATATGGCTGTTATGAGGAAAGGAGTGCACTTTTGGGCACAGTGATAGGGTGTTCAGGAGTCTAGGAATTTTATTGGACTCCTGGTACAGCACCATGGACACCGGCTGCTGCAGGAGAACTATGCTGGCTAAGAATGCAAGTCTGAAGCCTTGGATAGTTTGGCCAGGGACCTGACTAGTGCATCTGGTGTCATCACCATTCTGATGAAGGAAGAGAGATACTTTGGATCAGTGGCTCCAAGAGGCACAGGAGGGGAATATCCCATAGATATGTAAGTATGTTTTGTAGTAATTTAAAAATATACAAGCTGAATCTGTGCAAAACCGGTATGCATAATGGTTTCCCTCTCTTACCACAGCCACAGAAGAGAGGGCTTGCAATGTGCTGACCCATGCAAGGTGTTTGGCCAGGATGAGGTAAGTACGTGGTATGTAAGAAAATCAATAAAGTGATATGTAAATGAATAAATTAATGATAAAATAAAAAAATATATAGATATTGCAGTCTTAACAGTCATGTATGAAATTCCTGGGACATAATAGACTTTCATTAATGGAGCAGTGCATATCTGAAATGTAAAAGCAAGTAAGCATGCAGTACTGTGTAGCATAGCTTTTAACCATTACTTAATGTTGCTGAATACCCAGATTAAGAGTGAATGTTGTGGTCTGCTCATTATCACAAATATGCTGTAACTCATTAGGGTAAACTTGTATGTTAACAGAAGTCCTAGGCAGCTATCCTTGTGTGTAAGTGCAAGATTGGAAGCAACATGAATCAATAAAGTGTAAAGGAGACAGTGCTGTGATAATCCTATATTTCAAATAAAAAGTTCAGTATTACTGTAGTCACTGCTTATGGGTTCTAATCCTGCACCAGCCAAATGAAAAATTGTGCTGTTTGCAATACTATTTTAGCATTTCATCAATAAAACATAACTATGCTTGAAGTGCACACTCATAGACCTGTCCTTTAATATCCAGCTGTTGTGTAATCAGTGTACATGGACATACCTCTCAACTGTCACGATTTTTGCAGAATGTACTGAATATTGCCCATATGTGTGATCTGTTTGGTATATGATCTTGTTTTACTGGCCAGTCTCTGGCAAATCGGTGAGAATCAATGTCAGAAAAAAGCATCACTCCTCTGAATTGCAGATATTAGACATCTCTGAAAATGCGTTTTAATAGCAAATCTGTTATCTGAACACCTTGCTACTATTGTAAGAGCACATGTAAAGATATTCTCTATTGTTGTGCCTTTGTCCTACCATTATGCATGGCTTGGGCCATGATGTCTCATGCTGAGGTTGAGAGGTATGTTTGTGGAACATCATGCATCCAATTTAAACAACATTGAATGATTGCTGGATGCAATATGATCTGAACTATAGTGTGTGTGTGTGTGTGTGTGTGTGTGTGTGTGTGTGTGTGTGTGTGTGTGTGTGTGTGTGTGTGTGAGTGTGTGTGTAAGGACCAGGATATTATTTCAAATAATAAATGGCATAGCAGTTAGTCATGCTACAAGTAAAATTTAACATATATAAAAGTACTTATTTGTAGTATGTTTTGTTATAGTATCTGTGAAGTTACTAATGTTGTCCTTTCTTCTCTCACCCCACTCCTTCTCTTCTTATTTATTTAATCAATGTATTTACTACTATCATTTCTTATCATCATATTATTTGCTATTACCTCGGATGTTGCCTTTATGTATAATTTAATATTGCCTTGTTGTTAAATACATTTTCATTTACATTATTTACTGTTGTGTTCCTCATTATATTATTTTTCAATTTTTTTCTATTGTTCATTATTGTGTTCTTTTATCTTATTTATTACATTTGTTTGTGTTACAGTTTTATTTCCTTTGTTTCTATTTTATTTACCTTACTTAGCGCAACTGCTGATCCACCTGCCTTTGCTCTCCCCCCGGCTGAGGCACCAGGGCCCATCACATCTGAGACACAGCCTGGTGGCTTCTCCTCTGCTGTCCCAGCACTACCTGCTCCTTCAGGTAGTTCCACCCCACAGGCCAGGAGTGTGCCCTCTCTGAGAGTTGAGACAGAGGATATGCCTATGTCACCCATGTACAACTGACAGGCATGGTGTGTAGGCTTGTGCAGCAGACTGTTGGCACATGCCTACGCTGGATGGAGAGCATGCTGTCCATCCTGGTGTGATAGTCTGTCTGCAGGTGCTGGTGTCAGCCACTATGTCCCCAGGAACAGTGAAGGTGCAGTGATGACAGTCCCATTGATGAGTACTTGAGTCACATTGCTACCATGTCTGACATCCATGGGACTGGGATTCCACAATGCCCTCCTCAACCAGGGTGTTCACATCCCTCTTGTGTCCCACACCAACCCTGTCTGCTGTCTTGTCTGTCTACAAAAGCTTCCTCCCTTTCCCAACTTACCTTCCCCATTGTCCCTTCCCCAACATTCCACTCTCTCCTTAAAAAAAAAGGCACCTGTCCCCCCCCAAAAAAATTGTTCCAAACATAGCTCTCCATTTCACACGTGTCCACTGGATACACTTAAGTGTCCAATTGGCTTGACAACACACTTATGTTGTTGTCACCCTTCTCTCTTTGGGTTGACAGTCCAAATTCAGTTAAAAATCTTTGCAAATGCACAGTTGCTGCTCTTGAAGAAATGGATAGCTATGGTTCTTTCCTACACCCTTCTTGCGCATTCCTACCTGACTTTCACTTTGTTTTTCTCACTGTTTGCACCCCATTTCACCACTTTCCTATCAACCCAATTTTCTTTAAAGAAAATATGTGCTATACTGCTAAGCTAGGCTAAATGATGGTGCATTATTATATGTATGTGAAAGCATAACTAGCTTGGTCTGCAAGGCTATGGAGCACATCATCATGGATCTCATTAACAGAGACATTGGGAACCTCCAAACACTGGACCCTACCCAGTTTGGCTTTGTTAAGGGTAGATCATGCCTCCTAAACCTGGTGGACTTCTTTGAGACAGTTACCAAGGCTATAGACGAGGGAAAGGTGGTACACACAGCCTACCTAGATCTCGCTAAGGCCTTCAACACCATTCCCCATTCTGGTATTATAGACAAGATCACCACCCTGAACATAAACCTCTACGTCACAAGATGGGTTGCCAACTGGCACACGGACAGAACCCACATAGTGAAAGTGGCATTCCCCAGGGCTGAGTCCTAGGACCCCTCCTGCTCAGCATATACTTCTCAGAGGTACAGGCAAGCACAGGAGGACTATGGCTGACCAAGTTTGCAGATGACTGCAAACTAGGGGCTATAATTGAATCTCCGTCTGACACAGACATCCTCCAAAAGGGTCTCACTGAGACGGATACCTGGTGTCAAAATCATGGCCTCAAGCTAAATACCAAAAAGTGCATTGTCATCCCCTTTGGAAAAAACAAAGTACCCACAAACTACCACATAGGTGGTAGTCCCCTAAATATGGAAGACATAATAAGGGATCTGGGGACCCAAGTAGATAGTAATCTCACCTTTGATAATCACATTGCCAAAGTGGTTAGAAAATCCTTATACGTGGCTCACCTAATCACAAAAGGGTTCGCATCCAGATCAAAAGAGGTTGTTGTGCCCCTCTACTCATCACTCATCGGACCCATATTAGAGTACAATGCCCCATTTGGGATGTACCTTACAAGACACCTGCAACAGCTGGAAAGACCACAGAAGTACCTCACCAAGAGGATCAATGGCCTCAAACAGATGCCCTATGCAGCTCGACTGAAGAAACTCCAGTTGTACTCGGTTGCATACGGCCTACTCAGAGGTGATCTCTGCCTGACATACAAGGCCATATCCAACCCAGAATTGATGGACATGCTCCACCTAAAGAAAACATTATCCCCTCAAGCCACAGGTTCTAGGGATATAAACCTCACCACAACAATAAATAGGATGTGCAGGAGGGATAGGTTCCTGTCCCAGAGTCTTCCCATGCTTTGGAACAAGATCCCAATCTACATTAGGCAGAGCTCCTCGTTAACACTCTTCAGAAGAAACCTTGACGAGTGGATGGGAAACAGAAAATTTACCCCAGGGATCACTTCAGTGGCTCTGCTGGACAGAGGAACAGGGAATTAATCTAAGGGGATGGTGAAAGCCAACACATTCTGGCTAGGCTTATAAATGCCTTCGGGCAGATAGCCTAGTACCCACATATGAACCTATAAAAACTACATTCAAAAAGTTGACCTACACACTATTTTTAACCCAGAACCATTTGATTTGAACAATAGTGCATCAACCTAGCAAGCCACACAGCCAGTTAATTAGCACAGGTGTTGTAAGGAAAACATAGTAATTGTCATTTACACATCATTAAGCATGTTTACACGATGCTGTGCATCGCGCAGCATCGTGCAGCAAATCTGCTAAAAGATTAATGCAATAATAAGAATTTAACTGTGAATCTGGTAGATAAATAATCACTATAAAGCCATGCACATAGAGGTATGTAACAGCGGTTCAGTGTGCGATTATCTGTACAACAAGTAAAAACACACCTGCTATATCACTGACTCTGTAGCTCAATCTGTGAAATGCCTTGAAAACTTTATTTTTGGTTCACATATTCCTGGGTTCATGTTATGTCTGTCTAGCATTTAAAATACAAGTATGTGTACATCACCATTATAAATTGCGATGTGTATAACTGTCTTATCACCTATTTATCCATTCAGTGAAGTACAGATGGAATGTTTACTTCTAAATAATGGAGGTCAGAGGCCTACAGATAGGAACACATTTTAAATATTGCTATTACAACCCAAGAAAGTGCCTAGAATGTCAGGTTATGCATTAACATGAGTTCCCCGTGGAATTTGAAGCATGTACTTCAAATGTGGCCCAGTAATTCCAGACTGCAGTCCACAATGATTTGTCAGTGTGATATTACAGACAACCACACGTGTAAAAGTTAGAGGCATATATGGAAGTTGTGCTAGAAGGAAGGGTTGCCAGCACACATGTTCCAGATGACTACCATGACATTACACATGACTTGGCAGTTGTTCGAGTGGTTGACATTATGGTTAATGTATCCCCCTGCCTTGTTCTAGGACACACTGAGCATGTTGCCTTTTACTCTGTTAATGATACCAGTGGCTAACATACTTACCTTAAACACATACCTTAATTTCCAGTGGGATGAGTTTCCTCAATCTGGCTGTGGCTGTTAATCAAGGCTGCCACAGGGCACACAGTTACTCGTCTGTGTTGTCCTTCAAAGTCTTCACCCTCTCTGTCTATGCCTATTGCCTGCAGCAACAGGAGCTTCAGCCTGTAGCACACACATCTGTATGTAAAAAGTAGCTGCCACAAACATTTTCTCTGTGCTAACATTATCTTTATCGGACAGATTTTTACCCCAATGAATAAGAAAGGGGATGGAATCTACACTGACGCCTTATATCTTGCTGAGTAGTTGCATGGGATTGGCTGGTTATATTGGTTCAGATGCAAGCAACTGCTGATGAGAACCATCATAAAAAGGCAAATTTGTAGCTAGGAAAACCAGTGTGGATGAGAGTTACTTCTTATGTTTAACTTGACACATTTTTTGTAGAGGGTTTACTATCAAAATTGCGAATGGCAAAAGAAATGCTGTTCGCAACTCCGGAGCAAAACAGCAAAAACAAAATCACAACCATGGTACAATGTCAAATCAGTTGATCAAATTCAGCAGATTCGACATTGTGTCTGAAAAGTTCATGTGATATCTGTATAGGAGCTCATGTAAATGAAACTCCTATACCTCATATCACTTTTTTGCAGGGGGAAAGCCACCCTGCAACCCCCCACACACCCTGCTAAGCATATATTCCAACTCTGAGACCACACTATAGTGAGGAAATGGATAAGTTTCCAAACAGCACTGTACTGTGATCTCTGTACAGTACATCAAGTTTATACCAGCGAATGCACAGCACATTCGCTGATATAAACTTTCGAAAAGGAGATGTTCTGCAAGATGGAATTCCGAACATGTCATTTTGGATTATCCATCTGCAGAGCATCTCCATTCGCAAAATTGATACTAAACCCTTGTAGAGCAGTATCTTTCATCAGAGGAGTATTGTACTCCATCAGGTATGAATCCATTTTGTTTCCTACATGATACATGTGTTTGAAGAATGCAGATTACATTAGTAAGCCTTTGTTACAACTGTACTCATGACATGGTATCGATCTCCAGCCCTGTTAGACATAGAGAGGATGTAGAGTACACCAAGAGTTTAATGATGTTTGATAACTAGGTACACAGGTCTCCTGGGTACTTCCTGTGATAGTAGTTGTAA
>NC_056750.1:838278468-838283468 GCF_019279795.1 Protopterus annectens | reverse complement strand
TGACAGAAGTTGTTTGTCTGTGTCAGCCCCTCCTGGAGAACATTTGTGTCAGTGTGGGATTCAATGATAGACCCTAATTTGCAATCATCTGCAAATTTAGTCAGCCAGAGACCACTGACATTGGCCTTGACTTCAGAGACGTAAGTGTCAAAAAGGAGTGGCCCAAGGACTGATCCCTGAGGGACTCTACTTATGACTGGCCTCTTTTTAGAGGTGGACTGTCCAGTTCTAACTTCCTTGGTCCTGTCTGTGAGCCAGTTGGCTATCTACTGGGATTTTGTACCTAACCTCTTGAGTATTTCAACAATGTTTGAGTGGGGTATTGCATCCAATGCCTTGACCAGGTCAAGGTTCGCAGTGTGAATGATTTTGCCCTCATCCATTGCTTTGGTTACCTTTTCAAAGAAGTCCACCAGGTTGAGTAGGCATGATCTGCCCTTGACAAAACCAAACTGGGTTGTGTCCAGTGTCTGGAGGTTTACTATATTGGTACTGATAATTTCCACGCTATTTCTCTCCATGGCTTTGCATATAAGACTAATGAGACTTACGGGCCTGTAGTTTCCACGGTCTGTAGATTGCCCACCTTTGTTTGGAGGGATGCCTGTTGCTGTTCTCCATTCATGAGGCATGAAGCCTGTTCACAGGCTACAGTTAAATAGTTCAAGAGGCCCTGATATGTCATGTTTCATGCTATTTAGAAGGTGTCCTGGGATATTGTATGGGCCCATTGATGCAGTGTTATTGATCTTATAGACAGCATTAAGGACCTGTTCCCTAGTGATAGTAAGGGGAGTTATATTTGATGGTATTTCCTGAGGGAAGGTTGAGGGGGGAGAGGGTTAAATTTGGAGCTGAATTTATCAACCAAGAGGTTTGCTATATCTTCTGGCTCATTATAGGTGGCTCCATTTACAATGAGTTCTGCACACAATTGTGTATTGTCTTTGAGGTTGCAGATATAGCTAAAGAATGCTTTGCGGTTGCTATTGGCCTGGGAGGCCAGTATTACCTCAAATTTGGCTTTGGTAGACTTTATTTGTCCTCTGAGTTGTTTGTTTAGTTTGATGCGAGTGCTTTCATCCTGCTGGGTGCTACACCTCCTATGTTTTGCCATGATTTTCTTCCTTCAGTTATACAGCCTATTGATTTTGTGATTCAACCAGGTTGGCTTGTTTTTTGAGTTAGTTCTGTACTTCTTCCTGGTGGATACAGATGCCACTATGCAACTATTAACATGCTTCTACAGGGTTTCTGTGAACAGTTCTGCACAGGCAGCAGTGTCCACAGGGTTTATGGGGCTTGAACTCCTGTTAAGTTATCACTTAAGAGGTTAGCCTTAGAGTAGTTCCTGAATATTCCAGGTTTAGCTGTGGGTCCAAGTTTTATTTTTACTTCAAAGGAGACCATTTTGTGGTCTGATCTTACCAGGGAAGGCATTACAGTAGGGGATGTGCATCACTCCCCTGTATTAGTGAGGACCAGATCCAGTATTGTTGCACCCCTGGTTGGTGTATTGACTATCTAGTCCAGGGTGTTTGTGTTTACAAAATCCAGGAATCTCTGCGCATGTCATTTGGTGTTGTATAGCATTCCCAGTTAATAGATTGGTAATTAAAGTCACCCATGAATATGTTATTGGATTAGATGGTTAGTGTTTCTATTAAGTTTAAATACATGGTATGGGTTTTCTAGGTCATAGAAGTTGGCCTATAGCTTGCAAGGAAGTAGTACTGGATTTTGCCTGTGGTGATTTGAACATGGAGCAGCTCAAGTACATTGTCTTGTTTGTCCAGCCTTGAAGTATATTTTTTATGTTAATAGAGACACCTCCACCTTTAGTCTCTACCTGTGATGTTGCTGATCTAGATGTGTGGAAGGCATTATAACCTTGCACTGTCGGTGTGTTTTCCATGGCTTTAAACCATGTCTCAGTGACTGCACAGATGTCATCATTCTGTAGGGTGAAGACAACTTCTAGGGAGTGGAGTTTTTGTTTAGAGTCCTAGCATTGGTAAATAATACCTTTAGATTTTGTTGGTTTTGATTTTCTATGTTGGAGATACTTTCAGTTTGGCATTGCCTAAAAGTACTGTGGGGAAGACAATGTTTTAGTTAATATTCAGAAGCCTAGAGGGGAGAAGTGCAGACCATCCATGACAAAGCAGTGTGTTCTGTTGACCATCTCCCTCCATGCTGACCAATATTGCACCCCCTTAGAATGACACCAGAAACTAAGCTAATTATTAATGACAGTCATCTTGTTTGTATTGTGGCATCATCCTTGGAGAAGGTAAAATGTTGCTCAATGATAGGCTCATACCAGCCTGAGACACATATTCCAAGAGCTCCATGATGTCTCTCTTTATATAGTCTAGGGAGGTATGTCCCAGGGGGGTCCCCTACACATGGTCGACATTTCATAATGTCGAAGACCATATGGCTGAGACCATATGATCAACATTCAAAATGTCGACCATGTAATATAAAAAAAAAACACAACAGTAGCTTACCTCCAAACTACTAGTAGGGAGGGCTATGCCCCCCTGCACCCCCTGTAACTTAAATATACCAACTCTGAGATTGCACTACAGTGCAGAAATGGAAATCTTTCCATTCTACACTGTACGGAGATGCCAGTTACGAATGGTCAGCATTTCAAACGTCGATCATATGGTCTCGGCCATAAGGTCTTCAACATTATGAAATGTCGACCATGTGTAGGGGACCCGTCCCAGGTCATTTACCACCACATGGACTATGACTGAGTCATATTGGTACTTGTGGTCCAATGGCATGAGTGCATGTGTAATGTGGCAGATTCTAGCCCCTCATAACCAACAGACTGTGACTTTAGCCTTACTGAGCCTGGTGAGAAGGACATCAGTGTGTCTCACAGTGGGGTCTCTAATGATTAGAATGCTGGATTGTGTGGTGGCTTGCCTTATGGGCTTAGAGGTAGAGGCTCCATGAGATGTAGCTCTAGTTGTTGATGTGGGTGTTGTTTAGAAAGAGTGCATTTGGGGCTGCTGAGGGTATTTGCTGCATGTACTTCATATAGGAGGTCTGTGTGGTTTAGAAAGGTTATGTTTAAGTGCCTCAGCATATGTCTGCTTTGAATTGTATGTGATGGGTGCAGCGTGTGTACTACTGACAACCTTATTGACATTAGGAGCACTTTTATGTGAGACCTTTGACTCTAGTGACATTGTGTAAATACATCTCCCACATACCATATCAGTTTGTTTGAGAATTATCTGGTTGTCAGTAAACATGAGGTAATTTCTGTGTTGCCTCAGGTTGCCCATATCCAGCAAGCTCATAATGGAGACAGTGGATCAGTTCATACCAATGGCAACAGACCCTTTTTTATTGATTAGACAGTTGTACTGAGAATATTAATCAATGTCGGAGTATCCGGTTTGCAACTATGAGGACAGCGCTTGTCAGTGCAGGCTAGTTGCCCTGTGTGCAACTAGGCATTGGAGAAAATTCAGTCATGCTTTTACAGGAAAAATGTCACTCAAGGTGTCTGAGTCTGTACACAGCACTGCCAAACACTTGAGGGGAAACTAATACGTAGACCCTAAAAATGTAATGATGATGTATTTAGGCAGATATTCTGAAATTAAAAAAACAAGTCAAGCAGTACTTACCGAAAACAAAGAATTAGCTTGTCAAGAATGATGAAAAGAGGGGAGTCACGTGCATACCTCTCAAACTCTCAGAGCAAGAAATCTGGACAAAGTTATAAATAAAAGTGGAACAAAGGCCCAAAAATAGGGACAATTTTTAAATATTACTCATACAAACTTAGAAAGTTGATAGAATAACAGGTTTTGCATTAGCTTATATTTTTTGAAGGGTATGACGTCTGAAACTCACACATCTGTCATTATTTTCTAACTTCAGCCTTTAATGATTTGCCACTAATTTGCCAGAAAACCACAATTTTTATGAAAATTAGGCCAAAAATATGATGCAAAATTCTGGACATTTTGTGAAAATCTGTACAAGAATGGCTACCGCCTGCCTACTACTAGTGCTGGTCTCACTACAGCTTCATTCTATTGGGATACAATGCTTCTTTGCTTCTTCTCTCACCAAAAGCAAAATGTTAGCACCAATCCCAAGACAAAAAGCAGGCCACAGCCTGTTTGGTGATTCACAGTCTTGTCCCAGAGGATACAATGGTCAGTAGGCTTGTTGTAGCCTTTTCCATGTAGACACCTTGAATAGCAATGGGACCAATCTGTTCAATTTTGCATGTATTTTTCCTTGAGTTCTGAGGTTCACAGGATGTGACTGGGGTAGTGACCTGATGGTGATCAGGACCATAGCTGTTGAATCACAATATAATTTTCAATGTCAGGTGATATACATGTCCAAGGTTTGTCTAGCAAGGTTCACAGTGGCAGTGATTCATGTTAGGTAACATTTTCACAGCAGTTCATGCAGTCTGCCCTTCAACAGGGTAATGGAGGTACTCTGCTTGACATGGATGTGAGGCCTATTGCAGAACATTGTCAACCTTTGAGAGATGTTCCTGTCCCTCCACAATGTCTTATGGATGTCATACTGTATATTTTGGTTCCTGAAATACATAACCGTAGTTTCACATTAGTTCACACAACTTCCATTTGCTGTCTGGTTGTTTGAAAGGCATTGTAGTTTTGCAAGGTCAAAGTACTTACTGAAAACTTGAACGGGTTTTCTGTACATGCACAGACATCCACATATTCCCTGCAAAGAGTGCCTACAGAGAGTTTGTGTTACGCTGTGAACCCCAAGGGTTTAGTAGCATGACCCTTACTTTGCGGGAGTTGTGCATAGCCACATTTGTAAGTCTGCTCTTGAGACTATGCCTAATAACAGAATTATGGTTCAGGCAAGTGCCATATGTCTGGCAAAGCGGCGTACTCAATCCACCGTGTTGTCCCACACTGTCAGGTACTGTTTTTACCTTAGAATGACACCATAAACTTAATAATATCTTACAT
>NC_056750.1:838240968-838273468 GCF_019279795.1 Protopterus annectens | reverse complement strand
GTTTAGTTTTACAGGTTTGTTGTCTAATACTATACCTAGACCTAAGTCATTTCACACGGAGCCTTAAGTTTGCATTATTGGAGTCCTCCTCCAATACACGTTTTTTTGAGTTTGTGCATGTGACTCATTATGGCATTCTTCCATGGGTGTGTGTGCATTCCTGATGGGTGTCATCGTCCATGGTTTGAGAGCACCCAGCATCCCCCAGTAAATGGCCTTGTGGGATGTCCCCCTAGTAAATATCTGGTACAGCTGTGATGTGTGCCAGATATGGCAGTCGTGATAACTGCCAGGGTTGCCAGCACACATATTCATGATAATCCCCTGGGCATTGCACATGACTTGGTAGATGATGGAGTGGTATCCCTTGTGGTTAATGTAGATTCTACCCTGCTCACCAGGTGGTGCTTTGATGTGTACATGATTGCAGTCTATGGCACCCAGTACTTCAGGGTAGTGTGCTGCATGGTAGAACTGTTGCATATTGCTGGCCCTCACCTCAGAGGAGAGGGGAAAGATATGTGCTCACTGGCATGTGGGAGCATAGCATCCAGTATTGGTGGAGTATCCTGAATGCAGATGCCTGTGACACCCCCATCATATGCCCAGTTGGTCTTTGAAAAGTACATGTAGCTAGTATCCTAAGGGCTACACATATCTTAGTTTCGTCTGGGATGGTTTCCCATCTGTTAGCTCTGGCTCTGAGCTGAGGGCAGAAGAGCTCAATGAGTTCTTGTAATATGTCCCTGTACACCCTGTAGCACTCTACAATGTCCAGCTCATGTAGCTCCTGGAAGGTTACCCTGGGCCTGAACACTCTTCTCCTTCTTGGTCTAGGTCTATTATTAACAGCACCAGCAGCACTGACTTCAGCATCTAGTACAAACAGATGTAGAATAGCTGCAGCAGCCCATAGCATTATCTCAGTTAAAATTTCCAGGTCTCTACTCCAATGGTTCAGAGAACTGAGAGAAAATCAGAATGTAGGTTATATGCTTACTTTATATAGTTCTGGAGTAGGTCCACCATGTGGGACTGGCTAATTATGATGCAGTTTACCTGTTTAGGATATAACTGACATGATTTAATGGCCTTATTTTAGTGCACGATGCTGCTCTGTGTGCAACGTCGCACAGCATAGCTATGCAAAACTGTATATTAATTGAATACATCCAGTTTCCATTTATATCTGTCTAGCTCATGACTGGGATGTGGGTGGTCTGACTGCTTGAACAAGCTAAGCTACACCCAAGCCATTTGTGGCAAGTGGTGTGCTTTGCAAACGTGCACTAAGCACAAAAAACTCCTAAAAGTGACATGACACACCCCCCTGGTTTCATCCACATCCATTGGAAATATAAACATCATGTAGGAGCTTACACGAAGTGGATATCCATGCATGGTGGCCCCTGACTCAACACATCCAAGACATTTACCCCCTCATTTGAACAAAACCTTCTATTTAAGGGGTAAAATAAAACATTTCAGAGCTTTATTGGAAAGGCTCACCCAGATTCTGCTACACTTTGCTGTGAGGGAAATGTTGGTTTGCTTTTTTTTGTTTGTTGTATTTTGTATTAGTTTATTGCCTTTTTATATTTTGAATACTGTGATTTGTTTTCTTTACCTTGTGTTTCACTTGTATTCTGCTTTTAACTGCATATTAAAACTTCAAAAGACCCCACAGCTCTGTCTCTTGTGAGTTAGGCAGAAATTAGAACTGATCAATTAAGGACTCATACATAAGTCAGAAAAGGTCACTTAAGGTTAATCATTTGTGAACTGAGGGGGTGGAGCTAGGAACTAAACCTTCTATTTAAGGGGTTAAATAAAACATTTCAGAGCTTTATTGGAAAGGCTCACCCAGACTCTGCTACACTTTGCTGTGAGGGAAAGGTTGGTTTGCTTTTTATTTGTTGTATTTTGTATTAGTTTATTGTTTTTTTATATTTTGAGTGCTGTGATTTGTTTTCTTTAACTTGTGTTTTGCTTGTGTTCTGCTTTTAACTGCATATTAAAACTTCAAAAGACCCCACAGCTCTGTCTCTTGTGAGTCAGGCAGAAATTAGAACTGATCAATTAAGGGCTCATACATAAGACAGAAGAGGTCACTTAAGGTTAATCATTTGTGAACTGAGGGGGTGGAGCTAGGAACTAAACCTTCTATTTAAGGGGTAAAATAAAACATTTCAGAGCTTTATTGGAAAGGCTCACCCAGACTCTGCTAGACTTTGCTGTCTTTCTAGTTGCCTGCCTCTTATGTTAATTTGACCATATATCTCATTTCCTCTCTGCTTTCACTGGCTTGTGTGAGTGAGCACAAAATTATAATTTTGTGAAATCACTTCCCTTCAACTATTTAAATTTATTGGCCATTCTACTGTATTCCATAGTATCGGAATACAAAAGTGATCACCCCCTTTCAATCTATCTTGCTGTTTTAAAAATAGTGACTCTCCACTAAAAGTTAACTTTTTAAACAGGTAAAACTTAAGTTACCTACTTTCACATCTAACTTCTCTAGTGCACACTGCAGTGTTTAGGATAAACCTTTTTTTTTTCATCTTACCTTTAAGCATCCCTGTGAGTAGCTCTTGCTCTAATACCTGCTGGAAAGCACTAGGACGCCTTAAACTGATACAAGCACTCAACTCTCCTTATTAATAAGGTGAAATTAATTATAGGTACTAAACAGCCTATAATTGCAAAGTACCTTGCTAAGGGAAGGGAAAACAGCTCCTGTACATTTAAAAAAAGCACCAAACCAGGCATGTCCAAGGGTCAGCTTCCAGTGATTTCTCCTGTCCACCTGGTGAATCTGGGCATACTGGGGCAATGCAACAATTGCCTCATGTATACAGACAACCCTCTCCTCCTACCACCCAACACTACAACCTGTGAGAGATGCACTTACATAGCCAAAGTGGAAGCAGAGCTCTCTCCACCCAAGATTGTGCTAGACAGTCAAGAGGAAAAGGTTAACACCCGCAGTACACTTCAAGCAACACATAGCCCTTCTAAACTCACACCACCAACACCCACACATGGCAACACTAAATCCACATATGTGGGGCCCTTAACTGTAACCTGCCCAAGCAACAAGGACCTCTGAAGCTGAAATGCAAACAAACACCAATCCCAACCAAAGTGTCACATAGCTCACAACACCAGTGTGCCACCCAGCAACAGCCCCTAAGGCAAGACAATGTACCTAACACTTAAGTCATAGGTGACTCTATAGTCAGGCAAACTGATGTCCCACTCACCAGGCTGAAAAAGGAAAAAATTACAATGAGCTACCTGTCGGGTGCCAGGATCCGCCACATAACTTATGCACTCAAGTCACTCCACAACAAGTACATATATGACTCTGTCATTGTCCATGTTGGAGTGAATGACTTGAGACGTACCTCCCTGGACCACATGGGAAAAGCTCTTGGATCATGTGGCCCAGGCAGGTATGACCCTAGCCCTGAGTAGCATCCTGCCTTTGCCCAGAATGATGCCACAATATAAGGACAAAATGATTGACTTCAACAATTGGCTAAGCTTCTGGTGTCATTCAAAGGGGATCCAGTATCTGTCTGCCTGGGAAGACATGCTCGACAGACCACGATGCCTTGCTAGAGATGGTCTGCACCTATCGCTCCTGGGATTCAGGTTACTGGAAAAGGCTCTTGCCACCCCTATAGTGCCTTTTTTAGGCAAAGTTCAAAGGACAAAACCACCACTGTAACAGATACAAGCATGCAAAATCTGAAGGTAATGCTACTCAATGCTAGAAGTCTAAACCTCAAAATGCACTCTCTCGAGGCACTCCTAAAAATGGAGAACATCGATATCTGTGCAGTAACTGAGACCTGGTTCAAGGCTCCAGAGAGCACCCCTGCAATACTAGGCTACAACTCTTACCACACTTTTCGGCCACCAAACCAGGATCGAAACACTAAAGGTGGAGGAGTGTCCATATTCACCAAGGTTATTCACACCACCAGGTTAGTTGCCCAACACAATGCATCTGAAATTCTCCAGGTGCAACTAACACTAGGTAAGACTGCAATCCAAATTGTAGCTTGTTACAGATTCCCCACCATGCCCCAAGATTCTCACTACACCTTTCTAAACATACTGGAAAATATTAATATACAACCAAACACCTTAATACTGGGTGATTTCAACTACCCTGCCATTAACTGGGAAAACTACTTGTGTACCAACACCTTTGCCCAACGGTTCTTGGAATTCATAAATTCCAATGCCCTGGATCAACTAATCCATAGTCCCACCAGGGGCTCCAATATCCTAGTCCTGGTCATTACCAGCATGGGAAATCGATGCTCCACACCTATGGTCACCCCCTCGTTGGTCAGATCAGACCATAAGCTAATCACCTTTAACATCCACATCCCACCTCCATCCCCGAGTAAGGAGACTTCCATAAAAACATCTTCAAAGCCAACTTCATGCTACTCAAGTCAGAAGTTACAAACTTCATGACACCCGTGCAGACGGGAACTGAAAGTTCGACTGCTGAGTCCTACACTAAGGCACTGTATGAGCACATCCACTCATGCATGAATCGTGCCATCCCAAATAGAACCAAGATGCTCTCCAGTAAAAAAAGGAAGCCAATCTGGTGGTCCCCTGCCCTAAACAAACTTTACAACAAAAGGAAGAAACTGTTGCAGAAAAGAAGAAAATCCCAGGATGCAAAAAACTCCCTTACCAGCCTCAGTAAGAAGCTGAGATCCCTCATAAAATCCTCCAAAGCTAGTTACGAAAATAAAATTGCCAAATTTTCCAAAGATAACCACAAGGCATTCTATAACTATGTCAAGAATCTAGATGGCAATGCTCAGATCTGCTCTGAGCTACAACAGAATGGCATTAAATATACTGATCCCAAGGATATTGCCAATATCCTGGCAGATCGATTCAGTGCCAACTTCACCCCCCTCTCACCCCCTAAATGGCCCATCTCAATACTGGAAGATTGCCAAATTCCAGTAATAATGGCCACACAGGTAAAAAACGCACTCTCCAAAGCTAAGAATACAGCATCCATGGGACCAGATGACATCCCGGGCTGTGTACTACATGAACTACAAAATGAACTGGCACCTCACCTAAGTGTCATGTTTAATCATACCCTCACCTCAGACTTCATGCCCACTGAGTGGCGCACAGCTACAGTTATCCCACTCCACAAGGGGGGATCCACCTTGGATCCCGGGAACTACTGCCCCATCAGTCTGACAAGCCTGATCTAAAAGGCCATGGAACGTATTATCATGGAACTTATAAACAAAAACATTGGCAACCTTAAAACACTGGACCCCACCCAGTTTGGGTTTGTGAAGGACCGATCTTGTCTCCTGAACCTGATTGACTTCTTCGAATCAGTCTCCAGAGCTGTGGATGAGGGTAAGGCAGTCCACACAGCCTATCTGGACCTTGCCAAGGCCTTTGACACCATCCCCCACTCTGGAATCATAGATAAACTTACTAAGCTAGGCATTAATCCCTATGTCACTCGATGGGTTGCCAACTGACTTACTGACAGAACCCACACTGTAAAAGTAGCTGACTCCAAATCCAGCTCCAGACAAGTGACAAGTGGAGTACCTCAGGGTTCAGTCCTGGGACCTCTCTTGTTTGGCATCTACTTCTCTGAAGTACAGGCCAACACTAAGGGACTCTGGCTAACAAAGTTTGCAGATGACTGCAAACTGGGAGCCATTATTGAATCCCCAAATGATGTTGATACTCTACAAAAGGGCCTTACAGAAACAGATGCTTGGTGCCAGAGCCATGGGCTCAAGCTCAATGCCAAGAAATGTATAGTTATCCCCTTTTTGAAAAACATGTACCCTTGAATTACCACATAGGTGGCAATACACAAAACACCAAACAGTTGTCTCACCTTCAATAACCACATAACTACAACAGTCAGGAAATCCTTCTATGTGGCACACCTCATCACTAAGGGCTTTTCATCCAGAAAAAGGAGATCATTGTCCTACTGTACTCATCCCTCATTAGACCCATTATAGAATACAATGCCCCATTTGGTATGTACCTCTCAAGACATCTGCAACAACTGGAAAGGCTGCAGAAATACCTCACTAAAAGAATCACAGGCCTAAAGCAGATGCCCTATGCTGACCACCTTAAAAAACTCCAGCTATACTCTGTCACATATTGTCTACTCGGAGGGGATCTCTGCTTATCATATAAGGCAATGTCAAACCCAGAGCTGTTGGACATACTATACTTAAAGAAATCCCAATCCCTCAGAGCCACACGCTCCAGGGATCTAAACTGTGTCATCACAATAAACAAAACATGCTGGAGGGATAGGTTCCTGACCCAGAGACTCCCCAGACTCTGGAATAGACTGCCCATACATGTCAAGCAGAGCACCTCTTTGGCCCTCTTCAAAAAGAACCTTGATGATTGGATGGGAGAAAGGAAACTCACCCCAGGGATCACGTCAGTCGCCCTGCTAGACAGGGGTCCAGGGAAGTAAATAGTGTGGGAAGAAATAGCCAGGGAATTGTTATGGCTAGGCTTCTATAGGACCTAGGGCCAATAGTCTAGTACCAACATATGAACCTATGAATCTAGTTGCATAATATTTGTGCTGACAGCCTAGAAAGTACACAGTTCATAGCCATGTAAGCTAGTTAACAGCACCAAAGCACATTTGTACAGAACCAATGCAAGGTCTTACAGTACTTTTGTCTAGAGTGCATTATACTGTTCTACATATATATTTTTATTTTTATGTTAAGTATGTTTGCACAATGTGGGGCATAGTGCAAATATGTGGGAATTTAAAAAAAATGAAATATTAATTTGACATAATTACTTCTGTTTTCAGACATCCACAGTGTATGATTCAAACATTTATGTATGGGATCTTACCTTTTCGGGGAATTATGTCCATATTTGTGGACTTTTACATCTCCCTCTTTCTGTGTAAGCTCCTGTACTCGGAAAAGTTCCACATTTACTGCAAACATGGACACGGAGTCTACACGGATGCATTATGGGTTGTTGGATTACTCCACCTTGTTAATTTGCATAATAGTCAGCTACTTAAGCCAAAATATGCATTGCACAAAAGGTTCTGTAGTTGCACATGCAGGCATGTGATTGTGCACTGCTACACGGAGTTCATTGAATCTAAAATTGTTTGCACACAGGAGATAATTTAGTGTAAGCTTTATTGAATTTCCATGCATGTCTTGCCAGCAGTCTACGTTTTAGTCTTTATTACTTAACAGCTTGCAAATATGCCTTAGTATAAATAAAATAATATAAATGTTTCTTTATTTTTAATCACAGACATCCATGCATACATATATCTTCTGTAAAATTTATAAAGTACTGTTTAGTTTAGATATATTTAGATTCAAATAGTGACTGTGTATTTTATTTTATAATGCAAATGATGTATGTTTATTTGATGTTGATAAATATAAAAATGAATTAGTTTAAAATGTTTTATCAAAGATATAAACTTGGTGAAACATTAAATCTATAAACTCTTTTTTATGTTTCTGGTTTAAAAAAAAAAAAAACATTTTTTATCTAAATGTCACCATATGGTTCCCCCTTATGACTGTTTCATGCTGTTCTTTTCCTTCACCCTTCCTAGTTATTGCATCGGTCTTTATTTATCTGTACTCATTATATTCTGCCCACATTTTTGCCAACTGAAGAATAAGTTACAGCATAATGGCTTTGTCAGATAAGCCTAAATGACATCCTCGTAAGTAGAAACATATTGCATCAGATAGAAAGATTTTCCACATGTGCATTAATCATTCAAAACTATATGCTCATTAAGCTGTAACAAAAGAGCAACCTTTTGTACCTGAGTGTGCTGAAAATGTAATAGGAGTCAGAGACAATCAAAGCTGTTAAACTTACAACAGGTAATCCAGAAAGACCGTTGGTGAAGGACATCAAACAGGTACCAGGAAAGCGAAAAACAGATGTCCTAAGCCAGGAAACACACCATAAGCTCCACACAGCAGGAAAGTGCACTTGTAGGATTTTTAAAAATCTTTTATTCATAGAACACCATCATATAAAGTCAAACGAACCAGGTTAAGCGCTTTCTTCCCCTGTACAACACTTAGGGGATATCCTCAGAACCAAATACACGTTTCCATAGAATCAACCTATTTAAACCAAGACACTCAATCAATCAATTAATCAGTTTAGATGTTTAAATACATTAAGTTGAAGTATATATTTTTTTACAAAATGTCCACAACTGGATAAAAATAAACATGAATGATTGAATTAAGGAATTAGTAAGTTAGAGAATTTATAAAATTCACAAAATTCATAAAATTAATGCCCTTTTCCTTAAAATAGGCACCAGGGATAAATAATCATTTAAACTTGGTGCTTCCAAGGCACTTAATTTAATTATCCAATAAAATTCTCTCAAATCTACTAGAAGTTCCCACCAACCCCCTCTTCGGTTGTGTGGTACAACTTCTAATATGCAAAATTTAAACATTGTGCCACCCTGGCAAACTAAGGTGTGTCTGTAAAGTACATTTTTCATGTTGTTCTTACTAATAGCATATAAATGCTCATAAATGTGTGTCCTAAAATTCCTAGTGGTTTTACCTACATAATAATTATCACATTTCTGACACAACGAAATGTATATTACCCCTTTGGTGTTGCAATTGCCTTTTTGTAAAAAAAATGCCTCTATGATGGCCTTTAATATGTACTATATCCTTGTTTAAAATAAAGGTACATTGGTTACAATTTCTACATCTAGATGTTCCTTTTGTATCCAATGGTCTCTGTATAACCACCTGCTCCATTAGATTTTTGAACATTTTCCTGCTTTGTAAATAAAGTTTGGTGATTGACCCAAGAGTCTAGAAATGTCAACATTACCCTTAAAATGTTCCAGTTCCTTAGTATAATACTCCTGAGTGTTTTTCCCCAACCCCAAAGGTTATGACCATACTTGTGTTGTAAACACCACTCCTTGTAACACTGTTTACCGAATTTTGTGTTGTTTCACCTCTACCTAACAGGGGTTTGTATTTAATTCCCCAGCCATCCTTTATTTCTTCTACTATGTTAGCTAGAGGTTTATGGAGATATCCCCTCATTTCAAGAATATTCCTGATGTTAACTAGTTCTTCCATAAATGTATCTCTAGTGGAACACATCCTACCAGCCTTAACCAACTGACCCTTGAATATGTTCCTTTTATTGTGCATAGGGTGGGTACTCTGAAAATCCAAATAACTATTGGAAAATGTTTCCTTCCTATGGATTTTTGAAACAAACGTTTTACTTATAACATCCTTAAATAATGTAACATCCAAATAATCAATACTATTCTTAGAATGCCTAGCTGTAAATTTAAAATAAGGACAAATCATGTCCATATAATTCATAAATTCTTTTAAGTCAACAGAATCATTCTTCCGTAGAATAAATACGTCATCCAAAAATCGATTATAAGTATACCAATAGGATTTATATATACTAGTAAAAATATACTTCTTTTCCCATACATTGAGTACCATATTGGTGTATATAGGGGCACACATAGCACCCATTGCTACCCCCTGTACTTGTCTATAGAACTCACCTTCAAAGGTGAAGAAATTGTTGGTTAGGACATATTCCATAATGGCCAAAAGGAAATTAACCATAGAGTCTGAAAAAGGGGTAAGCTCCCTAATAGCCTCATAAAACAGTTCCAACCCTTCATTATGAGGGATGGAAGTAAATAAACCGACAATGTCAATGGTAGAAAAAATAACATTGTTGTCATACCATTCACCTTTAAATTTGGCCAAAAAATCCCATGAATCTTTGAGTAAATAATCAATGGGCTCAACAAAATTCTTCAGTATTCTGTCCACAAATGTACTTAAATTATGGGTAGAACTATTCTTAGCTGAAATGATCACCCTAAATGGAGGTTGGTCAATACATTTATGTACTTTGGGGATACCGAAGGCCTTGGGCACAAATGGGTAGTCAGTGGTCAAAAAATTTAACAAATCTTCCGATATGACCCTCTGTAATAAGGAATCTTCCAAAAATAACTGTATTTTTCTGTGTGCTATATTAACCTCATTTCTAGATATCGTTTAATATTTATCTGTGTCTGAAAACATAAGGGTAAGTTGGTCTATATAATCAATGGTATTAAACAATACAACCCCTCCCCCCTTATGAGGCTTCATTGTTCTAAGCATGGTGTTAGTTCTAACTTTGTTAAAACGAATTAATTCATCCTGTTAAATTGAAATGCTTCACATTGTTCAACTCTCTAAATTCTTTCTGAATTTCATTTTCACATGCTTTCTCAAAAGCTGAAATTAGGGGGTGCAGGGGTGGGTTATAACAACTCCTCTTTTTTAATTTGATGTTACCATCATTAAGTTGCTTATCTTGGTCTCTAAAAAGCACCTTAAAATTTAATTTTCTAGTGTAGAGTCTTAATTCCTTAATAGCCTCCACTGTATCTACCTTAAAGGTAGGTATAAACTTAAAACCTTTTCTAAAAAGAGAAAAGAAAACTTTGTTCAAATTAATTTCCGTATAGTTATAAATCTTAAATCCATCTAGGGTGGCACATTTGCCTTCATATTTAATAACATTCGAATTAATTTCCTTGGGATTATCTATCTGTAGCTGGTGTTGTTCCTGTATCCCCCCCTGTAATTTCCTCTGATGTTGTTTCTTTGCATGTGGCCCCCTTCTAAAAAAGGTTTTTGTCGAGTTTTATTTTCTAACCGTTCGGACCTTCTAAGAGGGGAAAAGTTTGTCTCATAATGTTCAGATGTGTTTTCATAGGTCTCATGTTCTAAATCAGTTGGTATATCTTTAGGTGTGTAATTATGTGGGTTATCCCCATTTTTCAAGCTGTTGGTACCCCTCTCACCTTCGGTCTTAGGGTGTAAAAACCAATTGGGTAGGAGGTATACTTATTTTTTAGAATAAACATTTTGGTCCCTAAGTCATTTTTTGTTTTTACACTCCAAATTTACTTTAACATTGGCATCAACCCTATCAAAAATCCTTTCATACTGAACAGAGTTTAAATCAAATAATAAATCGTAAGTGAGCATAACATTCATCTTATCTAATTCTTCCAACATTCCCTTGATTCTTCTATTGTTGGTTTTCACTATGAACTCCATGAGTTCAAATCCAAAACTATCAAACAACGTTAATAATTCTGTTACATCATAATTATTAATGTCCATCCCATTAGGGAATTTGGATAGTCTTAGTCCCTTCGGCACCTGCCTCTTCTTGAGGCTTTCTTGCAAAAATAAGTTGTCACATTGCAGTGCATATACCTTAAATAAGGTATTCTTGAAATCCCTCATGGTGGTATTAAATGACTTAAAATTCTGTCCTGCTGCCTCATTTAGGTCCGACAATGGAAAATGAAGGTCTCTCATAATCCTCTCTTTGAAATTTTTAATGTTTGTACCAGCGTTGTTCCCATTAACTGTTTTATTTAATGATCTTGGAATGCCCTCTTGTGACGTTTCGGAAAAATCACCTTGGTTTACCAGTCTAAGGGAATGGCCAGCTAAATCCTTCTTACGTAGGTCCTCCTGGGTTAAACGATTCGGAAAATAATCGGTGAAAGAGTCCATTCTCTTATTCAGATCAGCTACCTGTTGTAATAAAGCCTCAATCACTGAGCCGAAATCATGGCTCCCCATAGACGGGTTTGCCTGTGAACCATTGCCGTTGGTAGCTGAAACAGATTTAAAACCGGCAGTAATGGTCCCTATTTCTTCAATGGAACTATCCATCATTGCCAAAAGAATGTAACAAACTCCAAAGGTAACAAAAATACAAAACAATACCAGATCTCAAACGTGATCCAAAAAATGATGAACCTCCTACAAACTGTGTTAGCCGTGTGTTGACTATGTTGTCCAAATGGGAAAAAATGTCAACCAATAATCCAGAAAGACCATTGGTGAAGGACATCAAACAGGTACCAGGAAAGCGAAAAACAGACAAAACACATTTACAACAGGAGCTGGAGACAATTAAAGCTGTTAAACTTATAACAGGATCCAGAGACAATCAAAGCTATTAAACTTATAACAGGAGCTGGTGACAATCAAAGCTGTTAAACTTATAACAGGAATTGGAGACAATCAAAGGTGTTCAGGGCCAGTGCTAGTATTTTGGGGGCCCCCAGAAAGATTCAAGTTGGGGGCCCTACCCAGGAGAATATAAAAAGTGTGACCATATTGCCATCATGCCTCCTTCCCTATCAAGCTCATGCATCACCATTTAACAATCACTGTGTAGTGTTACTACATTCAGACCATTAAAAAGACTTGAAATGTCAAGGTACACACTGGCTGGCATTTAGTACCAGTGTTACATTATGACAAGCCCCTGTACCACAGTAAGGTAGCCACTCACAATGGTACACACACACACACTGACTGGGACTGCGCAATGGTGCAGCAGTTAACTTTGTCACCCCCCCCCCAGCAAGAGGTTCACTGGTTTGATTCTCAGCTGGGGTGCCTTCGGTGTATAGTCTACATGTCCTCCCTGCATTCGTGTGTTTTCCTCCCACATTCCAAAGACATGCTTCTGCAGCATTTCTCCCTGGGCCTCTGCTAAAAATAGGCTCTGTCCTAGTCGGACTTTCCGGTCAACAAATGTTAAATAAATAAAATTTAGTACCAATAAATTATGACAAGCCACTGTACCACAGCAAGGTAGCCACACACAGAGTTTCACACACTGACTGGCATTTAATACTAATGTTACATTACGACAAGCCCCTGTACCACAGCAAGGTAGCCACTCACAAATACACGCACACACACTGACTGGCATTTAGTAGTAATGTTGTTACATTATGGCAAGCCTCTGTACAGCATCAAGTACAGTCCCACAGAAGTACACAATGTCACCCACACAGACTCCCTCACACAGGACAGAGACACAAGGCAGACAGTTACACAGACTCGCAGACAGGACATAGACACCCACACATGATGAACAGCACTACAGTAAGACTGAACATTAAGAATTTAAAATACTGAGCTTATGAACTAATAATGATGCTAGAATAAGATTTTGCAGTAGCATATGTTGTGTGACCCCACATTTATGAAGAACAGACCAAAACTAACAAACATCTGGACATTGTGCAACATTCACACAGCCCCTACCAACCTCCTAACCTCTCAGCATAATTCCAAAGCTGAAAATAACTGCAGAACAAAGGCGTAATATCAAGGATAGTAACAAACATTGCTATGATAAACTTAGAAAAATATTAGAATAACAGGGATTGCATTAGCATACATTACAATAATCAGTACATTCTGCAGAACTCTCATAGTCCCCCCAAAAGTCTCAGCACAATTCTAGAGGAGGTACAAAAAAAAAAAAAAAAAAAAAACAAGACAAGGACATAACATTAGGGGGTTTAAAACATTGTGGTTATGAACTAATAAAGATGGTAGGGTGGTAGAATAACAGATTTTTCCAGTAGCATGCATTGTGTGAATTCACATTTTTGATGACTAACAGACCAAAAATACAGGTCAAACATCTAAACATTGTGCAACATTGTCACAGCCCCTACCCCTCTCCTCTAACCTCACAGCTTGACAATTCCAGACAAAGCCCCCCCCCAAAAAAAATGCAAAACAAAGGCATAACATCAGGGATAGTTTGAAACTTTGCTATGATCAATTTTGATAGTAGAACAGGGGTTGCACTGGCATGCATTAAGACATCAGTACATTCTGCAGAACTGCCACAGCCCTCACCCCCCAGTATCTCAGCACAATAGATCTGGATGAAGTGAAAGTAAAATAAAAACACAAAGGCATAACATAAACAACAATGTGGTTATCAGCAAATATAGATGCTGGAATAACAGATTATGAAGTAAAATGCATTGAGCACCCCACATGTTTTAATGAAAATAGATAAATACCAGGCAAACATCTGAATATTGCACAACATTCTCACAGACTGTAACCCCCCTACCAACCTGTCAGCACAATAACTCTAGACAAAGCAAAACATTATCATAGAACAGAGGCGTACCATCAGGGATAGTTGTAAATGCTGCTGGTGTACACAATACTAGTATAACAGAGTTTGCATTAGTATACATTAAAACAGTAGCTCTACATTCTACAACATTCTCACAGCCATTAACTCCCCTCCCAACCTCTCAGCACAATAATTCTGGACAGAGCAAAAAATTATCATTGAACAAAGGTGTAACATCAGGCATAGTTGTAAACATTGCCGGTATACACAAAACATCCTAGAAGAACAGGGTTTGCATTGGTATACATTAAAACATCTGTATATTCTGCAGCATCCTCACAGCCACTATCCCCCCCACTACCAATATTTCAGCACAATTATACACAAAACAAAAATGCAATATTGAATATTCTTATGCTAGGCCTTTCTTCCTCAGCCTTGTAGCAGAAGAATTCTGGACAAAGATAAAATAAAACTGTTGCAACCACAGCCCCCCCCCCCACACACACACACACAAATCATCCTAGTGTAACAACTCTGCAGAAAAAAAGTTATACAATCCTCTCCCTAGGTTTCCTTGCCCCCCCCCCAGCAAAAAAATAAAGTTAAAAATAAACCCAGTAACTTACATTTTCTGCAGTTGATAGAAGGCTGCTACTAATCCTCTGCTTGCTTCTACTACACACAGACCAGACCTGTTCAGTCCTTTTAAATTGCCCTCAAAAGGACAGTTTTTCAGATCTTTTAGAATTTGCCCTTACAAGGGCAGTTAAAATAGAGCTGCTTTGCTGGTCCCAATGTCATTCCAGCAAAACCTGCATCATCCATCCATCCTCACAGCATACCTCTCAACATCTTAGCATGAAAAATCTGGACAAAGCCAAAAATAATAGGGGTACAAATGCTTAAAAATAGGGGCACTTTTTAAATATTGCTTATATAAACTTACAAACTTGCTTTCAGACTTTGCTTTAGCATACATTTTTCTGAAGGATATAAAGTCTAAAACTTAAATGTATGTATCTACTATTTTTTAGTGACATCAATACTCATTACTGTATAAGAAAACCACAACTTTTATGAAGAACAAACCAAAAATATAAAGCAAAAATCTGGATATTCTTAAAAATCTGGGCAGTTCAGATATGTGCCTAACATCCACAATCAAAAGAACTGACCCAACAGACCAGATATTAAGGTAAACCCAATCAGGAAGCTAGAACTTGCTTCTTAATTGCTACAGCCAATCAGGTCCCTTGCTTCACTGATGTGGACCTGATTGAGGGCAGCTAACAAGTAAAGCAAGAGACCTGATTGGCTGCAGCCATCAAGGAAGCAAGTTCTTTCATGGCAAAAAAAAAAAAAAGGTGAAATCGCACGACGGCACTGCCGAATGAACGAGGAGACAAGCAAGAAGTGGAAGCGATGTTGAAACCCGTGGCTGCTTCATATGGGGGCCCTCATATCTGGGGAGATAATCGGGGGCTCCCTGCGGCTGCGGGTTTGGCGGGTGCCTAACGCCAGCTATGAAGGTGTTAAAGTTATAATAGGAGCTGGAGACAATCAATGCTGTTTAACTTATAACAGGAGCTGGAGACAATTGAAGCTGTTTAACTTATAATAGGAGTTGGAGATGATAGAAAATGTTTAACTTATAATAACAGTTGGAGATTATCGAAGCTGTTAGATACATAATAAGAGTTGGAGACTATTGTAGCACATAATAAGAGTTGGAGACCATTGTAGCTTGTTAAATTTATAATAGGAATTGGCGACATTTGAAATTATTAAACTTATAATAGGAGTTGGAGACTTCCAGTTTTACTGACATTATAGTACTTCAATAGTCATACTGTTTGCTTACAGTCATACTGTTTGCTTTATATTTTTGGTTTGTTCTTCATAAAAGTTACACTGACACTCATCAGTGGGCACAGCTGAGTCTAGAGTCATACTGCTTGGTACTTATTTCCATAGTGAGTAGAATGTTGTTATTTAAGTGGGAGCCCCATTTCCTGCATGTAGCAATTGCATCAAGTATTGATCTTAGTCCATACCCTGCTTTATATCATGCTACTACCCTTTCTTAGTCTAAAACCTGTGTTATAACATGCTACTATATCCTTTCTTAGTAACTTAGTAAGTAATAACTTGTGTTATAACATGCTACTACCCTTTCTTAGTCCATGACCAGTATTATATCATGCTACTACCGTTTCTTAGTCCATAACCTGTGTTATATCATACTAGCACCCTTTCTTAGTCCATAACCTGTGTTATATCATGCTATTACCCTTTCTTAGTACATAATCTGTGTTATATCATGCTACCACCCTTTCTTAGTCCATAATCTGTGTTATATCATGCTACTACCCTTTCTTAGTCCATAACCTGTGTTATATCATGCTACTACCCTTTCTTAGTCCATGACCTGTGTTATATCATGCTACTACCCTTTCTTAGTCCATAACCTGTGTTATATCATGCTATTACCCTTTCTTAGTACATAATCTGTGTTATATCATGTTAATACCTGTTCTTAGTCCATAACCTGTGTTATATCATGCTACTACCCTTTCTTAGTCCATAACCTGTGTTATATTATGCTACCACCCTTTCTTAGTCCATAACCTATGTTATATCATGCTACTACCTTTCTTAGTCCATAACCTGTGTTATATGATGCTACTACCCTTTCTTAGTCCAAAGCCTGTGTTATATCATGCTACTACCCTTTCTTAGTCTATAACCTGTGTTATATCATGCTACTACCCTTTCTTAGTCGATAACCTGTGTTATATCATGCTACTACCTTTCTTAGTCCATAACCTGTGTTATATGATGCTACTACCCTTTCTTAGTCCATAACCTGTGTTATATCATGCTACTACCCTTTCTTAGTCTATAACCTGTGTTATATCATGCTACTACCATTTCTTAGTCCATAACCTGTTATATCATGCTACTACCCTTTCTTAGCCCATAACCTGTGTTATAACATGCTACTACCCTTTCTTAGTCCAAAGCCCATGTTATATCATGCTACTACCCTTTCTTAGTCCATAACCTGTGTTATATCATGCTACTACCCTTTCTTAGTCCATAACCTGTGTTATATCATGCTACTACTCTTTCTTAGTCCATAACCTGTGTTATATCATGCTACTACCCTTTCTTAGTCCATAACCTGTGTTATAACATGCTACTACCCTTTCTTAGTCCAAAGCCCATGTTATATCATGCTACTACCCTTTCTTAGTCCATAACCTGTGTTATATCATGCTGCTACCCTTTCTTAGTCTATAACCTGTGTTATATCATGCTACTACCCTTTCTTAGTCTATAACCTGTGTTATATCATGCTTCTACCCTTTCTTAGTCTATAACCTGTGTTATATCATGCTACTACCTTTCTTAGTCCATAACCTGTGTTATATCATGCTTCTACCTTTTCTTAGTCTATAACCTGTGTTATATCATGCTACTACCCTTTCTTAGTCCATAACCTGTGTTATATTATGCTACCACCCTTTCTTAGTCCATAACCTGTGTTATATCATGCTACTACCTTTCTTAGTCCATAACCTGTGTTATATGATGCTACTACCCTTTCTTAGTCCAAAGCCTGAGTTATATCATGCTACTGCCCTTTCTTAGTCTATAACCTGTGTTATATCATGCTACTACCCTTTCTTAGTCGATAACCTGTGTTATATCATGCTACTACTCTTTCTTAGTCCATAACCTGTGTTATATCATGCTACTACCCTTTCTTAGTCTATAACCTGTGTTATATCATGCTACTACCCTTTCTTAGTCAATAACCTGTGTTATATCATGCTACTACCCTTACTTAGTCCAAAATCTGTTATATCATGCTACTACCCTTTCTTAGTCCATAACCTGTGTTATATCATGCTACTACCTTTCTTAGTCCATAACCTGTGTTATATGATGCTACTACCCTTTCTTAGTCCATAACCTGTGTTATATCATGCTACTACCCTTTCTTAGTCTATAACCTGTGTTATATCATGCTACTACTCTTTCTTAGTCTATAACCTGTGTTATATCATGCTACTACCCTTTCTTAGTCCATAACCTGTGTTATATCATGCTACTACCCTTTCTTAGTCAATAACCTGTGTTATATCATGCTACTACCCTTTCTTAGTCGATAACCTGTGTTATATCATGCTACTACCCTTTCTTAGTCCATAACTTGTGTTATATCATACTACTACTCTTTCTTAGTCCATAACCTGTGTTATATCATGCTACTACCCTTTCTTAGTCGATAACCTGTGTTATATCATGCTACTACCCTTTCTTAGTCCATAACCTGTGTTATATCATGCTACTACCCTTTCTTAGTCCATAACCTGTGTTATAGCATGCTACTACCCTTTCTTAGTCCATAACCTGTGTTATAACATGCTACTACCCTTTCTTAGTCCAAAGCCCATGTTATATCATGCTACTACCCTTTCTTAGTCCATAACCTGTGTTATATCATGCTACTACCCTTTCTTAGTCCATAACCTGTGTTATATCATGCTACTACCCTTTCTTAGTCCATAACCTGTGTTATATCATGCTTCTGCCCTTTCTTAGTCCATAACTTGTGTTATATCATACTACTACCCTTTCTTTGTCCATAACCTGAGTTATAACATGCTACTACCCTTTCTTAGTCTATAACCTGTGTTATATCATGCTACTACCCTTTCTTAGTCCATAACATGTGTTATATCATGCTACTACCCTTTCTTAGTCCATAACCTGTGTTATAACATGCTACTACCCTTTCTTAGTCTATAACCTGTGTTATATCATGCTACTACCCTTTCTTTGTCCATAACCTGTGTTATATCATGCTACTACCCTTTCTTTGTCCATAACCTGAGTTATAACATGCTACTACTCTTCGTGTAAAATAAAAGTCTGTGATAAGACTACCAAACAAGAAAAAAGACAGTTTAACTAAGTTAGAAATTGAAGTTTATTCTGTCAACCATAAAGAAAGTTTTAGATGTATGCTACCTTAATACTTCATTTTGTGGCTGCCAAAAGCAAGTGGTTTACTTCTCCTTAGAATGGTGATAACATCTTTAAAGCAAAGTAACTCTGTAGTAATGAGAAATAACACAATCTGTAGGGACAAGTAACATCCTCTTTAGTCACTCACTTGCCAGTGTGGATGACTAAGCTGTTATATTTGTGGTTGATGCTGATACTTTTTTTGCTATAAAACGCAAAGTTTGTAAGGCTGAGACTCAAGCAGTAGAAAGCAGAACTCTATAGAGTCTATTCTAGGTAAGACAAAGTTCCCTGATTATTATAAATACCATTATGCTGTTGATTTTGGAGAACGTTTATAACTTAAAATTAATGGAGTGACAATTTCTTTAGTTTCTTGTATCTACATATTGTATAAAACTAGCAGTTAAGATTTTTTATAGTAATTTGTTTTATTGTTTGTAGGCATGATTATGCAAGAGGATGAAATTCATTGTTTTTTTTCCTAAACTTGAAAGTATTTTGACACAAAACATTTTTTAATAGTGGAAGAGTTAAAGGCTGTGCGTGGTAGATGTAAAGGTGAGAATGGCAGTTAACAGCAGCCTATTGGTGAGCTAAGGCTGGGAATGTATACAATGAGAAGCAACACTACAGGCTAGATAAGACAGTAATCCTTACCTATTCACAAATTGTAATACACACACACACACACACACACACACACACACACACACACACACACACACACACACACACACACACACACACACACACACACACACACACACATATTTATTGAGAGAGAGCAGTATATCTATACCTTGTAATTGGCCCATAAACTCTTACAGATAACATAATTCCTTCTTTTATGTAAAGCTTATAACATTTGAAGATTGACATGACTTTACTGTGAGTATACAAATCACTGCCTGCATATTGGTGTGGATGCCTGTGTTACTACCTGTGTTACTGGAGAGCAGAGTTCAGTTACCAACTTAGAGCCAGAGATCATTCAGATAGGGGAACAACGCTGGTGTCATCTGTTCAGCTTTCTTGTGGGAGAGGATTAAGGCCCAAGAGACCATCCCTGTTAATGCAATCACAAGTGGAGGCCATTGAGAACAGATGGTGTGTATAGTTTAGAGTGGCTCAGAGCTATATGATGCATCTCCATTATGATATACCATTGCACATGACATCTTAGAACCACTACTAGTGATGATAAGGATATAGTGCTGATAAAAATGCAAGATTCAGTCCCGGTACTGCAAGATGAAATGGATTCCCACACTTTGTCGCCTAGTCTGAGGAGGGGCTGAGTGCAAAGGGGAGGCAATAGGTAGAGCTGCCTATGAAGGTGCTCAGGGGAGTCCAGTATTTCAGGAAAATGTGCAGCTCATTAAATTATGTAAATATAACTTATACAACGCCCACTATCATATGTAAATATAACTTATACAACGCCCACTATCATATGTAAATATAACTTATACAACGCCCACTATCATATGTAAATATGTATATGGTGTCATTTAAAATGTGCAGCTCATTAAATTATGTAAATATAACTTATACAACGCCCACTATCATATGTAAATATAACTTATACAATGCCCACTATCATATGTAAATATAACTTATACAACGCCCACTATCATATGTAAATATGTATGTGGTGTCATTTAAAATGTGCAGCTCATTAAATTATGTAAATATAACTTATACAACGCCCACTATCATATGTAAATATAACTTATACAACGCCCACTATCATATGTAAATATAACTTATACAACGCCCACTATCATATGTAAATATAACTTATACAACGCCCACTATCATATGTAAATATAACTTATACAATGCCCACTATCATATGTAAATATAACTTATACAACGCCCACTATCATATGTAAATATAACTTATACAACCACTATCATATGTAAATATAACTTATACAATGCCCACTATCATATGTAAATATAACTTATACAACGCCCACTATCATATGTAAATATAACTTATACAATGCCCACTATCATATGTAAATATAACTTATACAACGCCCACTATCATATGTAAATATAACTTATACAGCCCACTATCATATGTAAATATAACTTATACAACGCCCACTATCATATGTAAATATAACTTATACAACGCCCACTATCATATGTAAATATAACTTATACAATGCCCACTATCATATGTAAATATAACTTATACAACGCCCACTATCATATGTAAATATAACTTATACAACGCCCACTATCATATGTAAATATAACTTATACAATGCTCACTATCATATGTAAATATAACTTATACAACGCCCACTATCATATGTAAATATAACTTATACAATGCCCACTATCATATGTAAATATAACTTATACAACGCCCACTATCATATGTAAATATAACTTATACAACGCCCACTATCATATGTAAATATAACTTATACAATGCCCACCATCATATGTAAACATGTATATGATGTAATTTTCTTGCACATTGCTTTGCTGACTCATTGTTTCTGTTGATGCTTTTATAGTTGCTGTTTTCCTGAGCCTCTAACTGGTCATGCAATGATCAATGCTTTACCCCCATAAACAAAATTCAAATATATAATAAATGGGTCTAGTTCAAAACAGCAAATGCCCATAGTATTGAAGATCAAATTGTTGAGAAGAAAGCATCAAAACTTCACTTCAGCGAACAACCAGATCGGTGAATCCATTCCCACTGTAAGTCACCTGTTGTCCAACAACATGAAATTTGCCTTTTTTCCAACTATAATGCTATCTTAGAGTTGGTATATTTAGTTGGGGGTGTGGGCAGTGCAGCCCCCACATTGAGGGTGTGTGTGGGGCATAGCCCCCCACCTGGGTGGTTGGGGATGGTACATTGTCATTTTTGTTAGTTGTGGTATGAGTAGTCACTTACCCTGGGGATGGATTTGATGATCTGGTAGTTCACTGAAATGAGGTTTCAGTACTTTCATTTCGACAATTTGGACTTTGATATTGTGGGCTTTCAATGTTTTGAAGTAGACCCAATAAATAAATGTTGTCAAGGCTTGCTGGAACAATAACTTACTG
Source organism: Protopterus annectens (assembly GCF_019279795.1). Lineage (NCBI taxonomy): Eukaryota > Metazoa > Chordata > Ceratodontiformes > Protopteridae > Protopterus > Protopterus annectens. Next base: position 838,251,274 of record NC_056750.1, on the reverse strand, counting down.
GGCAGCTGGAGAAAATAACTCTGTATATTGTCATGTCATCAAAGCAAGCTCATTAAAGTACATTATTTGCCTTTTACATTCTGAATGGTTTCTATGCTTTCTGTCAGCTTCTGAGGGACATGCATTCTTAGTTTAATAAGGTTACTTGGTAGTACAGTAGGTATCAGATAAGCACTGGTCAGTGTTTGTCGTTCACAAGTGCATGAGTTGCATCCAGATGAGTGATGTTTGTTATAGGAAATAATTGCCACCCCATTCTTCCTATGTAACACTGGCAAGAATTCATTGCTTTTTCCTTCAAATTTTCATTTTTCTTCACAGTTTTGTGACCATGGAGGTGGGACTTAAAATAAGGGGGTACAGGGCATCAGAGTTCCCCCATATGAGGACTGCAGGGGACTTATTCACCTGCAAAAAAACTTTTTTTTTTTCTTTGATTTTGTCCAGACAACCTGCAACTAATTGTGACCATTCCATTGTAACTTAGACATCTGGATGCAACTCAACAAATTATAGTGGAACTGAATTGCTCACTGCACCTTTAAAATAATCTTTGCCTGTTTGTTTCCTTCTATAAAAGTTATGTTGCCAAGAGCAGTTTGCCTCATTGTCACCTGTTATTACATTTATTTACTATAAAGGCTTCTCAGCTCCTTTTGTCACATATCTCAGTTGACGTAACTGATTTTAAATTTAATATTTTCTCACAGTACAATGATGAAACACAAAGATCAAACACATATGATACCAAATACTGTTCCTTTTTAGAAAAATCACTGTTATATAAAGTCATTTAAGTTGTCCTAGTGACACCCAGGTAACCCCAGATACTGGAATCAGATTATATTGAAAAAGAACTGTGCAAGCTGGATCCAAACAAACCACAGGGAGGAAATGGAATTAGTAACTGACCTGAGAACACTTCAGCAATAACTTTTTTGTCAAAAATATTTTACTGAAGTTTTTTGATACAATAAAAACAGGATAAAATAACAGTACCATTATATCTATTATTCACTAGGTCATATAAATATGGGGAGATTCCTCAAGATTGGAGACATGCACTTATTAAACCTGTCTTTAAGGGAAAGGGGAGTAGGACAACCCCAGAGTCATATATACCATTGTCTACTTTCATGGTGTGGAAAATAATGGAGAAGGTACCTGTGGATAAGTTACCATCAGAACTGGATAGGCTGGGACTTGAAACCATATATCAGCATGCATATGTTGAAAATAGATCTATTACTACACTAACATGTTGTTCTATAACAATGTAATAACAGCTATGAATGAAAAATTGTGTTGTGATGTAATTTATATAGATTTAACTTCATCATTTGACAGGGTCATACATAAAACACTGATTAATAAATTAGTACAACTAGGTATTGATGTACTATTGATAAGATGGATAGCTGCATGGTTTACAAATAGGACATGGCAAGTATCATACAGCAATTGGACGGGTGAAATCATTGGTTACAGTCAACGTGTCCCACATGGCTCTGTACTAGACCCTTACTTGTTTAGACTGTATCTTTCAGACTTAACATTTTTCATCTGAGGTGTTCTACAGCCTACATGTGGATTACCTGAAATTGGGTAAACGTATTACATGTGTTACAGATAAGGCATGTCTGCAAAATAATTTGACTAAATTGACCTTTTGGGCACAGGAGAACAATATGCTGATAAATACATCAAAAACTAAGCATATGAGATTTGGGAGACATAAATTGAAAGGTGAATATTTAATAAAACACGTAGTGATTGAAACTGTAGACTCATTTAAGGACCTGGGTATATTTCTAATCATATCAACCAATTGGTTAATGATAGTTATAGAACTATAGGTTGCATACAAAGATTTTTAAAGTAAAGGAAATTAAAAATGATAACGTCATTATTTGTTAGTTACATAGACTCAAACTTGAGTATGGAATAACAATATGGAAACCCTGTAAGAAAACAAGCATGAATAAACTGGAAAGAGTACAGTGTAAATATACCAAGGGCATCCATGGATGTGAAAATCTTAGTTATTATGAAAGACTAAAATATCTGAACTTGTACAGTGTCTCATACAGATAGTTAAGAGGAGACCATATTCATGTACAGTATATAGGGCATTTAGGGACAACTACCTCTGGGAATGTTTGGGGTTATCAAAAAGTACTAAAGAATCATCAGACAACCTATGTAGAAGATTCTGTAGGAATGAGACGTGTACTAATTGGTTCTCTGACAGAGTAGCTGATGCATGGCACAGACTACCAAATTACATTAAAGCAAGTACTAGTTTAGATATGTTTAAGAACAGCCTGGACATGTATTATGGGAACAAGTGTTTTGGTGTATTGGCAAGCTAGAAGGGCATTAATGCCTGTGCTTGAAATATTTGTATGTATGTATGTATGTAAGTCATTCAGTCCTCCTATTCAATTAACAGCATTAATTTAATGTTTACCTAATTATTTATACCTCTGAGTTTAGGCAACTGTACCTGATTTTTAAGCATTATCCCTAACTTATGTGGTAAGAGGAAAGATGTTATATCTTCCAGCTTTTCATTTTAGTTTCTACATTGAGCCATTGCTGTTAAAGAACATTCTGGTCTTCTTCTTCTTTTCCTGGTTAGGGGTCACAACAGTGGATCACCAGTCCACTATTGGATTGGCAGGTATGGTGTTGAGTTGCCACCCCAGCACCCATCCTTCACAGAAGGCACACACACGCACACACGCACACATGCGCACACGCGCACACACACACACACACACACACACACACACACACACACACACACACACACACACACACACACTTACCTACCTGCATGTCTTTTAAAGTTCACTCGACTGCAGGGAGGACATGCAGATTCCACACAAAAGGTGCTCAAGCCAAGAATTGAACCAGAGATCCTCTTGCTGTGAGGCAACAATGGTAACTGCTGCACCACCTTGGCTGACCAGAAGAAAATAAATAAAATTTTCTTCTTTTCAGCAGCATGTATTAATGATGTAGATATTATCTTAACATAAAGAGTAAGAAAGCAGGTGAGTTAATCAAATGTGTAAGAAAAGTAAGAGAGACACACACACACACACACACACACACACACATGCACGCACGTGCACACACACACACACACACACACACACACACACACACACACACACACACACACACACACACACAAGCATAACCGTGGTCAATTTGTAGAATCTCCTTTTCAACTGCAATATTTCTTTGGGATGTGGTAGGAAAACATGAAAATCCTTCTGGGCAGGTGCAGGACATGAACCACCTGCGCTAAAGGTACCCCAGCTAAGAAATGAGATGAAGAACTGAGCTCTGTGAGGCAATACTACTACCTGATGTACCCCTGTGAAATCCTAGGTGTTGGGAAAATATTAAATAAAATATGAAAATGAAGACCGCATTTACTGTACATTACATAGGTTAGTTTCTGAACTTTTCAGCAGTTTCTGAATTCCATGTTATCAACGTATCCATAACCTGGTAATATTACAGTGTTATCACAGGTAAAAGCACAGTGTCCTGAATTCCTCAGTATACAAAGGAAACATCTGACAAGAAATCAAATGACTGTTTCAAAAATGACCACTCAATATCCCTTCGTAGTTCCAAATGTTACATGCATCTCAAAGACTGAAACAAAAACTAATTAATTTAGTAGCAGTACATTTGATAAACTCCTTATTCTTATAATAGCTATCTGATGGGAATTTCTTGTTTTTCTATTCTTCTTTCTAGGCAGCTGTCAGAATGAAGGCCATTCTTGTGTTCCTAATCCTGCTGGTGGTTGCTGAAAGTATCCTGTCAGGTAATGATAATACCTTAGCAATAAATTAGCAATTGTATTCAGGGGAGAGCTAAGGAAAGACTATGGCTCATGTGCTTGTGTGTGTGTGTTTGCGTGTGTGTGTGTGTGTGTGTGTGTGTGTGTGTGTGTGTGTATGCCTGTATGTGTCTGTGTGTGCTTGTTTGCGTGCATGTGTATATCTGCTTGTGCACAAGTCTAAATATATGTGGTACACAAACGTGTTCTTGTTTTTATGTGCATGACTATGCCTTCGTGTCATTTTCATGTCATAGAAAACATACTTGCCTTCAGCCTGGTATATTCTAATTTTAAGGAGTGAAAGTCTTTATATAAAATTGCATAAATAGTTTGAACAGTAAATTTACACATCTATATTCAGGTAATAAAGATGTCAGTTTGGGCATTGTGCTGTTAGCCAAAACTGTCTGCATTAGTAGTTTTTTTTTCTCATTCTGGTGCAATGAGTTCATTGTAACCACTAAATTTGTAACCCCACTGACCTACTCATTTCTGCCTAGTGCTAGGGATAAGTACGAGACAAAGATCTTTTGTCCAGAGGTTCAAACCCCCCCCCCCCCACCCCGCTGGTCTGTAAGTAGTAGTACAATGCTCTAATTTTGTGGGTGTGTATCTACTTTGTCTAGAAGGGAACAATGTTTTGCTTGACATAATTACACTCCACATCTTGTTTCTCATACTGAGCAAATACCTGCCCAACATTAACTGGATCGTTCAGCACCGGACTACTAATTAAAACCAGGTCATATGGCCTGTAGCCAGAGTTTTCATCTGTCTGTGTCACAAAGGAAGCAACATTTGTTTCCTGTTTTGTTGTAACTCTTGAGGTCATCTCATACTGTGCTACGAGGCAGCTCTGTTGGCATAAACCCCTGATTAATCCATGTGACCCAGGTTCAGCTAGCAGCTTGGGCACTTGCTGGAGATGGTGAGGAGAAGACTAGGAAACATGTGGATAAGCTGGTCCTCTCTTCAAAGGGTGATGGGGCAAGTGCCTGGGCACATTTTCATTGGTAGAATCCTGGATGGATAGCGGGGACCATATGAATGTGCTGTCCACAAAGGGGGAGAGGCAGGATTGCGCATGTATACACAGAGGTGCGTACATACATTGCATTAGTCTGTTACACACCAGTCTCTTGGATGCTTTAGGAATGTTCAGAGGAACATTAGGGCTTAAATGCAAAACCCTGGTTCCTATCACAGGTGAAATGGCTCCAGATAACAACATACTTGGCTCCCACCACAGTGAAATGGAGCAGCTATACAGCTTGGTAGTAACCTGGGTAGTAACCAGAGTTATAGAGAAGCCAAGACAGCAGGGCTTAATTCAGCAGTCAAAAGAAAGATCTTAAACAGTGTTGCAGGTGGACTAATATCACCAAAATGTATAAAAAAAAAACTTCAAAGATTTGTGAAAGAGTTCATAAGAGACATTATGACTGTACTGTTAAACATAAAATGGCTGTATACTTTATAATCATTAACATGTCACTCCAGCATTAACACTATGATCATACAGAGAGCACAGTGTACTCTTAAATCATTAAATTCCGCTAAACACAGAGACTGCTGTTAAATCATTAAATTCCACTCTTCTGAAGTTGCCTTGTTATCGTATCATCCTTTATTCAAAGCATAGAACTCACAGCTCTATGATCTGAATTTCCTTAAAAATATGCACCACCTTAATCATGTGTACTGACCTTAGGAAAAGGAAAAAATGACAGACTGCAGTAAAGAAGGAGGTAGTTAGGGCAAGCCAGTCATAGAAGAGTGGGAACGGCTTCAAGAAGAGAAAGAGTTAAATGTTGACAAGAGAGCCAAAGATACTAAAAATGACAATGTTATAGAAAAGAATAGGTTAAGGATTCACGTCACCAGTTATGAAATGAGCAACATTCTATGTATTATGGTATTCATCTATTTATCTATGTAGCTGTCCATCTATATCTGTCTATTGAGTCAGATAGCTATCTACTGATCTATATAACCAACCAGAAATAGGGAAATCCAGTTGTAGGAACAATCACAGTATATGACATACTTAAATAAACTGTTGTTATAAATACTAATGTAATCTATGTTAAAGATACCTATACACATGTGCAAACATAATTATATATACAATCATATATACAATTTTATATATATATATATATATATATATATATATATATATATATATATATATATATATATATGGGTAATCAAAAGTGCACTTACGCGAAGTTCATTACAACGAACGGGTGTTGCAATGTCCTCCACTATGGTGCGATAGTCACGGACCTTAGGGTTAGGGCACGGGTTAGGGTAAGGGTATAGCTTTACTAACTATCCCCTTACCTAACCCATGCTAACCGTAAGGTCTGTGACTATCACTCATGGAGGACACAGCTTGTTTTTTATGTCCTCCAGTGTGCTGCGGTGTTTTCGGTGAAGTGCACTTATGCAAAAATTCACTTTCGTTAAAGTGAACTTTCGCAGAAGTGAGGCTTCCTATTACAAGTTCAAAGTAGTGAACTTTCGTTCTTGTAATAGGAATCCATATATATATATGTATATATATATATATATATATATGGGTTCCATTCAGAAGCTCGAAATACTGAAATCTCGAATTTCAGTATTTCGAGCCCAAGAAGCCAAGCCCACATAATAGCTAAAGTTTAGAAGCGCTGAGGTTTTGAATTTTGTGCTTCTAAAGTTCTGCTATGGTTATGTATTCAGGTAAGTGCATGTGTGTGTGTGTTAAGGGGTTTGGGTAGGGGCTGTGGTGTGTGTCAGTGTGTTTTGTTGTTGTGATGTGTGTCTGCAAAGAGAAAGTAGCTTGTGTGGTGGTTGGTGTTTTGTGTGCATGTAGTGCGACCTCAGAGTGAGAATATTTAAGTGGGGGGTGTGGGTTGCAGGGGGGCTTGCCCTCCTGCTTTCATGTAGTAGAGTGATTGTGTGTGTTTGTGTGGTGGATGTTGTGTATGTATGTAGTAAAACCGCGAAATTCAAAACTTCTGGTATTTGAGGTTTTGAATTTCGCGGTTTTTAGTTTTCGTTGTTTTGTTGATTCCACTTCTTGGGCTCGAGATACTGAAATTCGAGATTTCAGTATTTCGAGCTTCTGAAGTGAATCCATATATATATATATATATATATATATATAGATATATATATGTATATGTATATGTATATATATATATATATATATATATATATATATAGATACATATATATATATATATATATATATATATCTATAGATATATATATGCACACACACACACACACACACACACACACACACACACACGTAAACAACCAAATTTATTTTATTTTATTTATTTATTTAACATTTGTTGACCACAGAGCCTGTTTTCAGCGGAGGCCCGGGGAGAAATGCTCCAAATACACATACAAATACAAACGTATACATATACACACCTACAAGGAAGTCTATGTACATATATGGAGGAGTTCTTGGATTATGTAGCCCAGATGGGTATGACCCTAGCCCTGAGCAGTCTCCTACCATCACCCAGAATGATACCACAATACAAGCAGAAAATGATTGATTTCAACAATTGGCTAAGTTTCTGGTGTCATTCTAAGGGGATCCAGTATCTGTCTGCCTGGGATGACATGATTGACAGACCTAGATGCTTTGCCAGAGATGGCTTGCATCTGTCACACCTCGGCTTCCGGATACTGGCTGAGGCTCTTGCCACCCCTATAGTGCCTTTTTTAGGAGGTGTTCCAAAGACCAAATTACCACTGTAACAGCTACAAACAAATGCAATCTGAGGGTCTTGTTGCTCAATGCTAGAAGTCTAAATCTCAAAATGCACTCACTCAAAGCACTCCCTACAATAGAAAACATTGACATTTGTGCTGTAACAGTAACCTGGTTCAAGGCAGCAGATAGCACCCCTGCACTACCAGGCTATATGGAATATACCTTTTGGCCCTAGAACATGGACCGAAGCTCCAAAGGCGGTGGTGTTTCCATATTCATACAGGATGCGCACACCTCCGGACTGGTAGCCCAACATGATGCATCAGAGATACTTCAAGTGCAGCTAACACTGGATAAGACAGCGATTCAGGTCGTAGCCTGCTATAGGTCCCCAACCATGACCCAAGACTCACACTCCACATTTCTAAGCACCCTGGAGAATATTAGGGTCCAACCTAACACTCTCATACTGGGCGACTTCAACTAGCTCTCTATTTACTGGGAAAACTACTCATGTACCAATATAGTTGCCCAACGTTTCATGGAATTAATTAATTCCAATGCCCTGGATCAGCTCATTCTTACCTCCACTAGAAGTAGTAACATCCTTGACCTGGTCATCATAGTCAACTCCTCCCAGGTTAGATCCGAACATAAACTAATCACCCTGGAAATCCACATCCCTTCCACCCGCCTGCAAAGGTAACCACCATGAAAAACTTCTCCAAAGCTAACTTTGGGCGCCTAAAAACAGAGGTGGCTAACTTCACAGCACCTATGCAGTTGGAGAACAGATGCATGACCAAATCATATACTAATGCCCTGTATGAGCACGTACACAAATGCATGGAACTCGCCATACCCAATAGAACCAAGACACTCTCCTCCAAAAAAGGAAGACAATCTGGTGGTTCCCTGCCATAAACAAACTCTACAACAGAAGGAGGAAACTGATGAGAAATAAGGTGAAGTCCCAAGACTGGAAAAACTCCCTTATCAGCCTCAACAAAAAGTTGGGATTCCTCATCAAATCCTCTAAAGCTAGCTATGAAAACAGAATTGCAACAGATAGTAAAGACAACCACAAGGCCTTCTATAGTTATGTAAAGAATCTCAATGGCAATGGCCAGATTTGTTCAAAGCTGTTGCACAATGGCACCTCCTATACAGAGCCAACAGATATTGCCAATATACTGGCCGAAAGATTCAGTGCCAACTTTACCCCTCTCTCCCCCACCAAAAGACCAATCACAATACCAGTAGATTGTCAGGCACCAAGTATTACTGCTGCACAGGTTAAAACAGCACTGTCCAAGGCCAAGAATACAGCTTCTGTGGGACTTGACAATATCCCTGGCTGTGTTTTACATGAACTACAGAGTGAACTGGCACCTCACCTGTGTGCCCTGTTCAGTCACAACCTCACCTCAGGCTTTGTCCCTACTGAATGGTGCACTGCTACAGTCATCCCTCTCCACAAAGGAGGAGTGACTACAGTCCCTGTGAACTATCACTCCATTAGCCTGACAAGTCTGATATGCAAATCTATGGAATGCATCATCATGGACCTAATAAACAAAGATATAGGGAAGCTACAAACTCTGGATCCCACACAGTTTGGTTTTGTAAAGGGTAGATCTTGCCTGCTCAACCTCGTAGACTTCTTTGAGTTACTAACCAGAGCTGTGGATTAAGTCAAGGTGGTTCATACAGGCTACCTTGATCTGTCCAAGGCCTTTGAAACCATTCCACACTCAGGAATCATATAAAAACTCACTAAGCTAGGCATCAACCCCTATATCACTAGGTGGGTTGCAAACTGGCTCACAGATAGAACCTACAGTGTGAAAGTAGCTGACTCCAAGTCAGACTGTCAACAGGTCACGAGTGGAGTTCCACAGGGTTCGGTCCCGAGTCCTCTCCTGTTTGGTATCTACTTCTCTGAAGTTCAGGCCAACATGAAGGGACTCTGGCTGACAAAGTTTGCAGACAATTGCAAGTTGGGAGCTATAATTAACTCCCCAAGTGATGTTGACATCCTACAGAAAGGCCTCACTGAGACCAATGATTGATGTCAGAACCAAAGCCTTAAGCTCAATGCCAAAAAATGTGTCATCATCCCCTTTGGGAAAAACCCAGTTCCCATGAATTGCCACATTGATGGTAGTTCACTAAACACAGAAGGTGTCATAAGAGATCTGGGAACACAGGTTGACAGCAACCTCTCTTTTGACCACCACACTGCCACTGTGGTCAGAAAGTCCTCCTATGTGGCACATCTCATTACTAAGGGTTTTGCATCCAGGAAGAAAGAGGTCATTGTCTCCCTCTACTCTTTCCTCATTAGGCCAGTTATCAAGTACAATGCCCCATTTGGCATGTACCTCACTAGACACCTGCAACAACTGGAGAGGCCGCAAAAATACCTCATAAAAAGGATCTTAGGCCTTAAACACTTGTTCTATATGGACAGACTCAGAAAACTCCAACTATTCTCTGTCTCATATCACCTACTTAGAACCAACCTCTGCTTGACTTACAAAGCCATGTCTGACCCAGCTCTGTTAAAAATGCTACATCTAAAGAAATCCCAGTCCTTCGGCACTACACACTCCAGAGACCTCAACCTCATTACCACAATCAACAGAACAAGCTAGAGGGACAGGTTCATAACTCAGAGACTGCCCATGCTATGGAATAGACTTCCCATA
>NC_056750.1:838173468-838235968 GCF_019279795.1 Protopterus annectens | reverse complement strand
ACCCATGCAGATGGACAGTATAGTTACGACTACTGAATCCTACACAATTGCACTTTATAAGAACTTACATGAGTGCATGGATCGTGCTATCCCAAACAGAACCAAGACTCTATCCTCCAAAAAAAGAAGCCAATCTGGTGGTTCCCTGCCATAAACAAACTGTACAACAGAAGGAAGAAACCCTTGCAAAAGAGAGTAAAATCCCATGAGTGGAGGATCTCCCTGGTCAGCCTCAGTAAGAAGCTGCGATCCCTGATAAAATCCTCCAAAGCTAGTTATGAAAACAAAATCGCCACTGATTCTAAAGACAACCACAAAGCATTCTATAGCTATGTCAACAATCTCAATGGCAACACTCAGATCTGCTCTGAGTTACAGCACAATGGCACTAAATATACAGACGCAACTGATATTGCCAACATCCTGGCAGATAGGTTCAGTGCTAACTTTACCCCCCTCTCACCCCCTAAAGAGCCCATCTCTATACCGGAAGAATGCAAAGTTCCTGTAATCACGGCTGCACAGGTAAAAACCACACTCTCCAAATCCAAGAACACAGCATCCATGGGACCAGACAACATCCCAGGCTGTGTTCTACACGAACTATAGAACGAACTGGCAGCCCACCTAAGTACCATGTTTAGTCATAGCCTCACCTCAGGCTTTGTGCCTGCTGAATGGTGCACAGCAACGGTTATCCCACTCCACAAGGGGGGAGCCACCATGGACCCCGGGAACTACCGCCCCATTAGCCTGACGAGCCTGGTCTGCAAGGCCATGGAATGTATCATCATGGAACCTATAAACAAAGACATTGGTAATCTCCAAACTCTGGATCCCACCCAGTTCAGGTTTGTAAAAGGCAGATCATGACTCCTAAACCTGATAGACGTCTTTGAAGTAGTCACTAAAGCCGTAGACAAGGGTAAGGTGGTTCACACAGCCTATCTAAATCTTGCCAAGGCTTTCGACACCATCCCCCACTCTGGAATTATAGATAAATGCACTAAACTATGTATAAATCCCTATGTCACAAGATGATGGGTTGCCAACTGGCTCACTGACAGAACCCACACTGTGAAAGTAGCAGACTCCAAATCCGACTTCAGACCAGTGACAAGTGGAGTACCACAGGGTTCAGTCCTGGGTCCTCTCCTGTTTGGTATCTACTTCTCTGAAGTACAGGCTAACACAGAAGGTCTTTGGCTAACAAAGTTCACAGATGACTGCAAACTAGGAGCCATAATCGAAACTCCTAACGATGTGGACATCCTACAAAAGGGCCTCACTGAGATAGATGCCTTGTGTCAAAACCATGGCCTCAAACACAATGCTAAAAAGTGCATTGTCATCCCCTTTGGTAAAATCTCTGTACCCATGAACTACAACATAGGCGGTAGTATACTTAACACCGAAAGTGTGATAAGAGACCTTGGGACACAGGTGGACAGCAGTCTCTCCTTTGATAATCACATCACCACAGTAGTCAGGAAATCCTTCTACGTGGCACACCTCATCACAAAAGATTTCTCATCCAGAAAAAAAGAGGTAATTGTTCCTCTCTACGCATCACTCATTAGACCCATTATAGAGTACAACCCCCCTTTTGGTATGCACCTCACAAGACATCTACAACAACTGGAAAGGCCGCAAAAATACCTCACAAAGAGGATTATCGGCCTCAAACAGATGCCCTACGCAGACCGTCTCAAAAAACTCCAGCTTTACTCCGTCGCATATTGCCTACTCAGAGGTGATCTCTGCCTAACACACAAAGCTATGTCAAACCCAGAGCTGTTGGACATGCTCCAAATCCCAATCCCTCCAAGCTACACGCTCTAGGGACCTAAACCTTTTCACCACAATAAGCAGAACATGCCGGAGGGATAGATTCCTTTCCCAGAGACTTTCCATACTCTGGAATAAACTACCTAACTATACCAAACAAAGCTCCTCATTAGCACTCTTCAAGAAAAATCTTGATGATTGGATGGGAAATAGGAAATTCACCTCGGGGATCACCTCTGTGGCTCTGCTCAACAGTGGAACAGGAAAATAATTTTCTTGGGTGGCAAAAGCCAGGGTACCTTTTTGACTGGGCTTGTATAGCCTAGTACCTACCTATGAACCTATGAGTATTGAAAAAGCGCATGAGTTAGACTAAAAGAAGTTTCACTTGTAGGGGGAAGTATATAGGCAGAGTTAGAGTAAGGACTCATCCAGGAATAGAGTATGAATATAGCCGTGTGTTGGATCTACCAACCCACCTACCTGTCTATCCATCCATTTATCTGTCTATTTATATACCTCTGTACTTATCAATCTATCTACAGTATGTATGTATGTGTGTATGAATATATGTACTGATCTTTCTGTCTAAATATATAGCTGTGTCTGTCTGTCACTGTCTGTGTGTCTTTCTCTGTCTATATGTCTGCCTACGTATCAATCCATCTGTCCATCCATCTAATTTTGTCCATTTATCTCTGTCTATCTACTTATACATCTTCTTGTTTGCATCTATTTCTTCACAAGAATGTCTACCACACACACACACACACACACACACACACACACACACACACACACACACACACACACACACACACTATAAAACACACACACATCTAGTATAAAACGCAGGTCTATATTAAAGCATCGAATATTTAACAGTTCGAATCACTAAAGAACGACCTTTAGTGATTGAACTGTTAACACATCGAATGTTCAGAAAAAAAATAAAACAGAAAAAAAAAAAAAAAAAAAAACTAAACGATGTAGGCAGGGGGGCAAACCCCCCTGCACCCCCCCACACCCTCCACTACGTAAATATACCAACTCCGAGATCGCACTTCAGTGCACTACAGTGCAGAAAGGGAAAATTTCCATTTCCCACACTGTAGCGTGATCTCGGAGTTAGTATATTTAAGTAGCGGGGGTATGGGGGTGCATGGGGCTTGCCTCCCTGCTTACAGCATTTAGTTTTAATTTCTTTCATTTTTAAAATTTTTTTTATTACTGATTCGAAGTTACTGAACTTCGATGATATGTTGTCGACCATATCGTATTCGAAGTTCAGTAACTTCGAGTTTATAATATAGACCCTAAAACACACACAAGACAGAAAATCCAGAGAAAGGCAAATCTCAGAAATCACTCTTCTTTAAACTTCTTTTTGTGCGCCCCCTGAACTTATATATACTAACCATACCTCCGAGAAAAGGGAATATTTCCAGAACTGGCATCCTGAAATTAATATATGTAAGTCCATTCTTTTGACCACTCATTTGCTGCATTTCAAGACTCATTCTAAGAGTCTTGTAATTTCAAACGGTTACCTTTTTAAGGCATATATAGCTTCTTTACCACCATGTTACACTGTGCATATAACATATATATGTACATATGGATTCATATCTTTTCTTCAATGTTTGGAATGTCGAGTCACAAAACACCAACATCATAAATGCTAAAAACTGAAATAAAAAATAAAATAAAATGGCAAAAACAGCTGCTTTTTCAGGGGTCCAGTCCTCCTGCACCTTCCATGTGGGGGACAGTGCCCCCATACCCCCTGCTAATTATACATACTAACTCTGAGATTGCACTATAGCAGGGAAAGGGCAAATTTCTCAGTCCCCACTGTACTGTGATCACTCACTGAACGCTCCTGTTTACTCATACATTAACATTTTCAACACTGACTTTTGTGATTTGATCTTATATCATTCAATTTACTCTCTCTCTCTCTCTATATATATATATATATATATATTTTTTTTTTTTTAAAGACAGAGACATCAAAATACCTACACTTATATACTCAAAATATCAACACCTAAATAGCAATAGTTTATAATACTGGTACATCAAAATAAATAACTCAAAATGTTAACAAAAAACACCCAAACTGCACATTAACTTAAATGTAAAAAATACTGTCTACATTTGTGATCAATTTACAATCAAAATAAAATAAAATAGACAAAAGAGAACCCCAAACCTTAACAATACCATAAAGCATAGTTTGTCTGAATAGTGGTAGTGTTACAGAAAGTGTTTTGTAAAGTAAGGTAAGGTGTAGAGTTAAAGGCAGGGCTAAGATTAGGACTAGCAGGCATTAATAAGGTGGTCACAGGGACATTTGTTTATAGGAAAATCATAACCCTGTCCACCTTGCTAATGTTTCTCCCTGTTCTTTGAGTCTGCCCCACCCTTCACTGAGGTATTATAGGTTCATAGGTTCATAGGTAGGTACTAGGCTGTCGGCCCAAGGGCCTACGTAAGCCTTGCCAACAAGGTTCCCTGGCTTACGCCACCCAAGAAAGTTATTTTCCTGTGCTACTGTCGAGCAGAGACACAGAAGTGATCCCCGGGGTGTATTTACTATTTCCCATCCACTCATCAAGATTTTTCTTGAAGAGTGCTGATGAAGAACTTTGCTTGACATAGATGGGTAGCCTGTTCCAGAGTATGGGAAGTCTCTGGGACAGGAATCTATCCCTCCAGCATGTCCCGTTTATTGTGGTGACAAGGTTTAGGTCCCTAGAGCATGTATCTTGGAGGGATTGGGATTTCTTTAGGTGCAGCATGTCCAACAGCTCTGGGTTTGACATAGCTTTATATGTTAGGCAGAGATCACCTCGGAGTAGGCGATATGCTACAGAGTAAAGCTGGAGTTTTTTGAGGCGGTCAGTGTAGTGCATTTGTTTGAGGCCAGTAATCCTCTTTGTGAGGTACTTCTGTGGCCTTTCCAGCTGCTGCAGATGTCTTGTGAAGTACATTCCAAAAGGGGCGTTGTACTCTATAATGGGTCTAATGAGTGTCGAGTAGAGGGGAACAATGACCTCTTTTTTCCTGGATGAGAACCCTTTTATGATGAGGTGTGCCATGTAGAAGGACTTCCTGACTACTGTGGTGATGTGACTATGAAAGGAGAGATTACTGTCCACCTGGGTCCCAAGGTCTCTTATCACACATTCGCTGTTAAGTAGATTGCTGCCTGTGTCGTAGTTCATGCGTACAGAGTTTTTACCAAAGGGGATTACACTGCACTTTTTGGCATTGAGCTTGAGGCCATGGCTTTGACACCAGGCATCTGTCTCAGCGAGGCCCTTCTGTAGGATGTTAAGCTAAAAGTTTCTGAAATTCTAACCACAGGACTTGAGTTCCTGTATAGGCTTTATTTTATTGAATTCCTTTCTAGCAACTCTGCTATATTTAGCACAAAGCAACATCCACCCACAGTCTTTTATTCAAGACACTGAGAAGTGTGAGATACAAGCTTTTCAATGAAAAGGGAAGAAACAAAGCTTTTATTTAAATTCTGCTTTAATATTTTAAGTTGTACTTATAGTGACCTGTGGGATGATACTTTTTTGTACTTCTCTGGGTTTTGTCCATATTTTAGTCAAAAAAGTTATTTGAACTTTTTTTAGTTTCCTCTGTGACTTTAGTCTTATAGTTTCATTTATAGTTGTGTGACGACTGTGTATTACTGCAAGATTTTAGCTTTGTTTATACATTATATTGCACTCCTATTTCCATAAGTTGATTAATGTAAAAGATAGGATTTTTTTTTATTTTGAACCAAGTCTGCGGCCTAAATCAATTTTGAAGTGTCTTTCACCGTTATGACAGGACTTTGATCTACTGCCAGATTTGTACCTCATTTAGTCATTTATTACAGAGTTACTGCTAAATTTCTGCACAGTCTGGTACCTTAGTCTGGGATGGGATTGTGCTAATGGCAGTATTATGAATTCTTCAACCAGGATGTGTGCTTCAATACTTTTTATAGCTGTACACATCTGCTTGAAGTTGCACTCCAGTATTCTGGTGTCATTCTCTGTGGTGAGATTGCGGTAGTGGCAGTATTGTGACTTCTGTTCTTGGATTTGTTCTTCGATTCTTTTTATTTGATTTTTTTTCTCGAATCCACCCACCCTTTTCTTGTTGTCGTTTAAAAGACTGTGTCTCTGACTTTTGGCTCTTATGTTAATCTGACTTCCAAAGTCCCCTCTCCCCTCTTTCACTCCTGTTGCCTGTTGTGTAACCTATTTGAGTACTTTCTCACCCATTGTTTTCCATCGATCCATAATACTCCACCCAGCAAATTAGCAAATCAGTATTGCACTTGAGTAAACCTCCCTTACAACAGATTCTCTCCTGCTCATTTTGCCAGATCCCCCATTTGATTGGTGCCCTCACCACATTCTGAGGGGGTCTTGAATTCATTCTTCTCCATCCTTTGCAAAACAAGAAATGTGTTTTATTGTTTTTCATTTTAGTTAACTGTTTAGAATGCTACTGCTTTATTTTTGCCTTAATTGTTTATTTTGATTTTAAATAATTCTAAAGGTCCTGAATACTTGAAACAGCCTTGTTTAAGTTGTTTTGCTGCAGCATTAGACATGCAAGCAATCTTTCTTGATGATTTCACATCAAGAGGCTAGCAGTGCCCCATACAATCACAAACACTCGGAAAGTAAATTTTATCTATAAAACTTCTCGTAGAACTGAAACCTGTAACTTATTGTGGCTGAAACAAAGCTACTGAGTGGAGACAAGCATAGAGCAGCTAGTGTTCACATTAAACAACACTACTATTAAATCTTAGCACAATATAAGCTTGTCTAGCACCAAAATCCAGAGACCGATCCAAGGAGACCTCTGTATAACCAAGTCCATAACTCAGAGTAGCCCACCCAAATACAGGTCCAAATATACAATTTCCAAGTGCCTCCATAGTCAGCTTGGTAGCCATGGGCATCCTGAAACAATGTAGAAATTGTCTCTTGTACAAAGACAACAATTTAATCCTTAAAAAAGCAAGCACAGTATGTGAGAGATTCACATACACCATTTCACTGATGGCAAATATCTTGCATACAGATAAGGTTGTTAAGAAGACACACACTACATTCAACACACATAGCATCCACCGTACACACATAGACCAACTTATGCTGAGAAACTAAAAAACAATCTTCCCACACCTCAAAGACCTCCATAGTCTATAAACAACAATGCCTGAACTCAGCAATGTCTAAGGCACTCACCTAAAACAACAGCAATCATCACACTTAAACCTACACCCAATGAAGCCCCAAGATCAAAGCCCATAAGGCAAGCCAGCACATTACCCAGGACACTTTTCATAGGGGACTTCATTTTATGACACACCGATGCCCAATCACCAGATGGGACTCCACTGTATGACACACAGATGCCATATTCACCAGACGGGACTCCACTGTATGACACACAGATGCCCACTCACCAGACGGGACACCACTGTATGACACACAGATGCCCACTCACCAGACGGGACTCCACTGTATGACACACAGATGCCCACTCACCAGACGGGACCCTACTGTATGACACACAGATGCCCCACTCACCAGACGGGACTCCACTGTATGACACACAGATGCCCACTCACCAGACGGGACTCCACTGAATGACACACAGATGCTCACTCACCAGACGGGACTCCACTGTATGACACACAGATGCCCACTCACCAGACGGGACTCCACTGTATGACACACAGATGCCCACTCACCAGATGGGACTCCACTGTATGACACACAGATGCCCACTCACCAGATAGGACTCCACTGTATGACACACAGATGCCCACTCACCAGACGGGACTCCACTGTATGACACACAGATGCCCACTCACCAGACGAGACTCCATTGTATGACACACAGATGCCCACTCACCAGACGGGACTCCACTGTATGATACACAGATGCCCACTCACCAGATGGGACTCCACTGTATGACACACAGATGCTCACTCACCAGACGGGACTCCACTGTATGACACACAGATGCCCACTCACCAGACGGGTCTCTACTGTATGACACACAGATGCCCACTCACCAGACGGGAATCCATTATATGACACACAGATGCCCACTCCCCAGACGGGAATCCACTGTATGACACACAGATGTCCAACTCACCAGACTGGATTCCACTGTATGACACACAGATGCCTCCTCTCCAGACAGGACTCCACTGCATGACACACAGATGCCCACTCACCAGACAGGACTCCACTGTATGACACACAGATGCCCACTCACCAGACGGGACTCCACTGTATGACACACAGATTCCCACTCAACAGACGGGACTCCACTGTATGACACACAGATGGCCCCCTCACCAGATGGGACTGCACTGTATGACACACAGATGTCCCACTCACCAGACGGGATTCCACTGTATGACACACAGATGCCCACTCACCAGATGGGACTCCACTGTATGACACACAGATGCCCACTCAAAAGACGGGTCTCCACTGTATGACACACAGTTGCCCATTCACCAGACGAGACTCCACTGTATGACACAGAGATGCCCACTCACCAGACGGGACTCCACTGTATGACACACAGATGTCCCCTCCCCCAGACTGAACAAGGAGAAGATCACCATTAGTTGCTTATCTGGGGCCAGGATACCCCAACTTACCCCTGCACTCAAGTCACTGCACCACAGATACTGGGATGTTTCTATCATAGCCCATGTGGGCAATAATCGCCTGAGCTGTACTTCCCTGGACTACATGAAGAGAGCCATTGTTGAATTCTCTGAATATATGTCTCAGGCAGGTATGTGCCGTGCATTGAGCAGTAGTCTACCTTCACCAAGGATGATGCTGGAGCATGAACAAAAGATGTTTTTGTTCAAATAATTGGCTGAGTTTCTAGTGTCTTTCCAAGTGAAATTCAATATTGTCAGCATGGGAATACATGGTTAACATACCACATTACTTTGCAAATGGATGGTCTGCATTTGTCTCCAATAGGCTTCCAAATATTGGCTAACACTTTATCAACCCACTTAGAGCCTTTTTTAGGCAATGCCAAATTGACAAACCCACAGACATAGGAAACAAAACCCAAAGAAACTTAAAGATTTTACTGCTCAGTGCTAGGAGAGAACTAATTAAGTCCAACAAGGCTAGTTATGAGGTTCACATAGCCTCATAGGCTAAAGACAACCAAAAAGGCATTCTTCAGCTATGTTTGACTGACATAGTGACTTTACTGACTGACTGATTCAGCTCAAACTTCACCCCTTCTTCCCAATGCCTCCCCCCATGAAATAGCTACGAGCATACCCCTCCCCAGCTATTATCCAGGAACATGTTCCGGTGGCAATCGCTAAGACCAAAAAACACAGCCTCAATAGACCCCAACAATATCCTAAGGTGCCTCTTAAATAGCTTGAAAAAATTACTTATCAGGACCACTTGAGTGACTTTTCAACTATAGCATCAAAACAGGCTTTCTACCACAAGAATGGAGGACTGCAACAGCTATCCTACTTCACAGGGGTGGACCATCAACCAACCCCAGAAACTACAGAACTATTAGTCTGATTAGTCTAATATGAAAAGCCAACGCACTAATTATCATGGAAACGATCAACAAAGACATAGGCAACCTTCAGACACTGGACCATACCTGGTTTGGCTTTGTCAAGAGATGATCATGCCTGCAAAATCTAGTGGGTTTCTTTGAAACTGTCACCAAGGCAATGGATGAGGGGAAAACAGTACATACTGCCTACCTGGACCTGGCTAAGGTGTTTAATACAATGCCCTAATCCAGTATAGTTAAAAACTCTCCACACTAGTTCTAAACACATGCATAACTCACTAGATTGCAAACTAGCTCATGGGCAGGACTCAGGAAGTCAGGATTGGTAAGACCACCTCCTCTAGGAGACCAATCAACAGCAGGGTACTTTTCAAAGATAAAGGCTATTGTCAAGGCCCTTTGGCTGACCAAGTTCACAAATGACTGCAAATTGAAAGCTATCACATATTCTCATGACACAAATATCTTATAAGAGGGTCTAACACAGTCAAATGACTGGTGTTAAAGTCACATATTAAAACTCAATGCCAAGAAATCCATTTAAGTGGCTTTTGGGAAAACTGCCACTGAGGCTAATTATTCCATTGATAAGACACCCCTAACAGTTGACCTGGTACTCAGGGATCTGGGGAACATATGTAGACAACAATCTGGCCTTTGACCAGCATGTTGCCATGTTTGTAAGAAAATCCTTCTATATTGCCCAACTTATAAGTAAGGGCAAGGTATCCAGGCCAAAGGATGTCATAGTGCTACTTTATTCGGCCCTTATCAGAACCATCATTGAGTATAATGCCCCTTTGTTATGTATTTGACCAGACATATGCAACAGCTGGAATGTCCACAAAAGGTCATTACTAGGAAAATCCAGGGTATAAACACATTGTCCTATACAGATTGCCTTAAAGCCCTATCTCTCTACTTGGTCTCTTACAAGTTACTGAGAGGCGGTCTATGCCTGCCATACAAGGCATCCTCGGATGAAGATCCGATGAACCTTTTGCACATATACAAAATGAACAACATCAGAATCATGAGACCCAAGTATTTAAATTTTGCTTGTGACATAAGTAAGACATGTTGATGAGACAGATATGTATCTCAGAGGATCCTGATGTTCTGGAATAGGCTCCACATCCTTGCTAAGCAGAGTCCATTCCTAACTTCTTTTAAGTGCCACCTTAACCAACAGATGGAAAATTGGAAATTCACCTTTGGTCTGTCCCCGTATCGCTAATGGGCAGAGGCCAAAAGTAATGCCCAAACTAACATACCCTCTCAATATAACCTCTAGGAACTTCCTAAATAATATACCATCTTCTGCCTACTGTATTTGTTTTTTAAGGATTAAGTGGTTTTCTGTGAATATGAGACAATTGCTACATTGCCTCAGGATGTCCATATCTTTAAAACTGGCTACTGTGACATTTGGGAACTGCATATCCATGTTGTCAGGACATGTATTTGGATGGGCTACTGTAGATCATGGATTGGACTATACAGAAGTTTCCTAGGGTGGTCTCTGGGGTTTGACACTAGACTAAGTTAGATTGTGCTAAAATTTGATAGTATTTCTGTTTAATGTGAAAAATAGTTGATCTAAGCTTGTCTCTTCACAGTGGCTTTGTTTTAGCCATACAAAGTTACAGGTTTCAGTTCTAAGGGAAGTTGTATCAATAAAATTTACTTTCTGGATGTGTGTGCCTATACAGGGCATTGCTAACCTCTTGATGTAATAACACCGAAAAAGACTGCATGTGATTGCAATACTACATCAAATTGAAAACTACTTTGTTAAGGCATTTTCAAGTATTAGGGACCTTTAGAATGATTTAAAGGCAAAAATAAACAAATAAAGCAAAAAGAAAGCAGCATCACTCTAAACAGTTAACAATAAAACAAAATCTCTTATCTACCAAGGATGGAGCAGGATTAACTCAGGCCCCCCTCAGACTGTGGCAGCTCTGGGAAAATGAGCAGGAAGCAATTTGTAGTGAGGAGGTTTATTCAAGTGCAATACTGGTTTACTGGGTGCTCACTTAGTATTACGGATATATGGGAAATAATGGGTAGGAAAGTTCTTAAATAGATTACACAGCAGACAATAGTAAGGAAAGAGGGAAGGGAAGGGTCTTTTGAAGTCAGATTACCATAAGGGTAGGAAGATAAAGACACAGCCTTTTAAACCACAGCAAGAAAAGGGTAAAAGGTTGTGGAAAATTTTCAAATTGGAGCTCAAGCCCTGTGATTAGGATTTCAGTAACTTGTAGCTTAATCGCTCAGTGGGGTGGGTGGGATGGGGTGGGGAACAGACTCAAAGAACACAGAAAAAAACATAGCAAGGTGAACAGAAGTGCACCAGAAGGCAACTTTAATCAGGTATATACAGCTATAAAAAGTACTGAAGCACAAACCCTGGAGTAGAATCCACAATACCACTACTTCTGCAATCCTACCACAGATTAAGGCCCCAAACAATGCAGAAATGTACCAGTAACACTGTAATAAATGACTAAATGAGGTTCAAATCCAGCAGCAGATCACAGTCCTGCCACAACTGTGAAACAAGCTACAAGACTGCCCAGATGAGGTTCAAAATACAACAAAAGCTACCTTTTACATGCAATTCTACTTATGGAAATAGAAGTGCAATATAATGTATAATCAAAGCTAACATCTTGCAGTAATACACAATCTTCACACAGCTACAAATGAAAATACAAGACTAAAGTCCCAGAACAAACTAAAAAAATGCAAATAGCTAACTAGACAAAAAGCAGAGAAGTATAAAAATATCACCACACAGGTCACTATAAGTGCAAGTTCAAATATTTAAACAAAATTTTAAATAAAAAAGCTTCTTTCCTTCCCTATTGGTAATAGGTTTGTATCTCACACCTCTTTTTTATTTATGTGGTACATGAAAAGCAGTATATGCCTAATTTGCATATGTAATGTATAATTGGACCTGAATTTATGTGAAAATATTAACTTGTGATTATATGTTAGGTGGTAGATGTCTTAGGAAAATGCAGAATCTGTAAAGTAAACAAAATAATGAAAATATTAATATTTAATATGAAAGACTTAACATGTATGTAAAATTGTGAGCTACACTGAAGAAATGTTTGTTTTACTAATATCGTGGGAATACTATCATGGCTATAGTGAATAATTTAAAGCTGTATATGTAACTTGGAAAACACAGTAACAGTGGTTAATGATTACTGATCAGTGATAAAATCATTAGTTTGCTGTTATGTAGTGATTATGCATACATGTATGTGTTTTAATTGTGAAGTACTGAAATAGTAGGGATGCGTTGTTGGCTTAACATATATGTGTCCTTCATCAAAGATTTCTGAGTGTCGCTGAAGAATGCTAAATGACAGTATTATGAATACATGAAATAGTAAGGGCTGGGGGAAAATGATTACTGTTGTGAATAATGCTGCAGACATTATTATATCATATTTTTGCTTTGTTAGAGTGAGGTTTTGCATGTTTATGTAATTATGTGGTTTGTGTTAACTTTTTTGTATCAGGTTGGAAGGCATATATGGTCATTGTTGTGTTACTTGACTGATGTTTGCAACTTTTTTGTGTATGACTGTGTCCTTTTTTTCATGTGCAGAAATGATGCAAAAACAAGAGATCAAGGCAAACAAAGGACAACTTTAGCCATGGGGAAAATTGTAGCCTCATAGCAGCTCTTAGGACATATAGGAAATATCTGTTTCATAAAGGTGGGGTGACCAAAACAAGATGAGAGAACAAAAGCCTGGAATCAAGTTGTCCTGGACATTAATGCAATGGGTAGCAGAAACCATACATTAACACAGTGCAAGACAGGGGCAAATGAAATGGTAGGGCATGCAATGGTAGGGCATGCTAGAATCAAGACAAAGCAGAATGCAGTTGCCTGTACCAGTACTGGGGAGACCTCCAACAATTATCCCATTAACACCAGATGAGGAATACCTCCCTGTGGGGATGACTGTGACACAAAAGATGATGGCACTAGAATAATCAGTGGGGCTGTGGACACTGGCTAGTACCAACATCTGTAGTAGTAATACTTTTCTGCTTAGAAAGGTTGGTTTAAAAACAATAACATATATAGAAAACTGAATGCTGACAAGGAATGATTATATTAACCCCATGACAATTACTATTAATAGGTGACCCTTCTACATCTGAACAGAATGGTAATGAAAGCAGTGTGCATGGTAAGCATCCCCCACACCTCCTTAAAAAGCATACAGCGCTTTATGCTATTTCTTTGTTAGTAATGTTTTCAAATAACTTTTTACAAGGTCAGCAGCAGAAACGAGCAGTTCTATAGCAATACATTTAGAGGATATCAGCAGCATTCATATTTATGAAACTGCCTGAGGAAAGTGGTGCACAGCCCCCAGTTTAACAACAGGATCTCATACCACACAACATGTTAGTAACTCTGCAGGAAGGACATCACAAGGTCACATGCTGACACTGTACTCGAGCCTGTACAGGAGAACCCCACTGCACTTCTACACCAGTATCTGCTGATTTTAGTGTCTGCTTGAACCAGACACTCTTGGGAACACTGGTTGAACTTGGCTAGGCTTGTAAGAGCCCTGGGGCTTTTAGCCTAGTAACCTCCTATGATCCTATGAATCCAGGGTATGAGTGAGAATTTCCAGAAGAGGGATAGTACCACGATCATACTGCTGTGTAGTATGGTGGCACACCGAGCATCCATGGCTGCCTCCATGTGTACATTACTTAGGACTTACCAGACTCAAGCTGGAGTCAGTCTTGGAAGGGGAAAAGGACATGATGCTGCACAGACATGTGGGAACAGATCCCAGGAGACTACAAGTATTTCTCAAGAAAGTACAGTAATTAGTCTGGGAGGAGCAAGCACAACAGATTTTATGCAAGCTACGTCAGCAGTCATCTCCATCTAGCAGAACTGCTCATTCAAGGCCCTGATCACATTCCCATAGCACTGTCAGATCAGTGTCTGCAAGATCACCTTTATCAAGTAGGTAATGACATCTCAGACGAACTCACCATCCAGCTCTCATGACAGCCCCTCTTCAAATCATTATCAAATCGCCTATCTTTAAGAGATGCATATGACTCATCCGATCCAGAACTACTGTGAATCAGCTTTGACAATTCTGTTGCTTACACTTCAGTCTTCAGAAACACAGGTGCATATTTAACTCAAAAGAGAATAAGTTATTAATAAAACAAGGGGACATTTTACAACTGTGTGTATTTAATTCCTGTAATGGTACTGATTAAAAACTCAGGAACCTGTGAATAAAAATTTGTATGACGTTAATGTAAGTTTGCAGTCATTAACATCACTGCTCTGTGCATTACTATTCTTACAGCTGGCAGTTACCTAAAACTCCAGTATAGTAATACACAAGTTTTCAAAGAAACACTAATTAGAAAATTACAAATTAAAATAAGTATCCTGCCACAGTACAGTGGGGACAAGGAAATATACCTTTTCCCCACTGTAGTGAGATCTCGGACTTTGTATATATAAGTAGCGAGGGGTGTGGGGGGCACAGTCCCTCCACATGGGGGGTGCAGGGAGGCTTGCCCCCCACTAAAATGTGTTTTTGTTTGCCAGACTGGACCCTGCTACTTATATATACCAAGTGCGAGAATGCAGTCCGAGATCTGTAAAGTGAGTTTTGCGGAAGTGCACTTTCAGTTAAATGCACTTTCTTTAAAGCGAGTCTCAATCTTCTCTTGTTTCAACAAGTGTAATTTCAAACAAGAGAAGCAGACCTATTTCTCTCACATGTTCAATGGACTTTGTAAACCAGCGTCTACGTAACCCACTGTCTTGGGCCGCCAATAATAACCTTTCATCTCTTGGTTTGAATTTGCCTCTCCTTAACCATTCCTGCATTCGTTCTTGATCAACATGAGGCTCTTCCAGAAGATTTCTATATTTGCAACTATCCCTGGGATTCAATAAGCTAACATTTCCATGCAGGAATAGTATAGCCATTCCTGCACAGAATATGGCCGCTGAGTGATCCAGTAAACAGGCCTGGAGATGTGCACGAGCACGGATTATGCTAATGACCTCATTTGCTGTTGAAAATCATGCAGATAAGGTCAATTAGTGATCCGTGGTAGAATAGTGCAGCATGCAGAAATATATTCGGCTACTAGCTGAATACATTTCTGCAAAAATCAAAATGGAGGCATGACAGCTCAAACTAAGGCATGTATTCTAATCCTTAGGCATGTCAATGGCCAAATATATGGCCATTGGCATGGAAAAGTGTTGCAAAGTTATAAAAATAAAAGTTTTTTTTAAGCATAGGTCAGCGGGGTGCAGACAGGATTGAGCCAAAAATTAAAAAAAAAAATGTGAAAAGGCAATTTTAAGTGAAATCTGCATTTTGCCATTATAGCCAATGGCATGCAGAATCAAAACGATAGCAGGGAACAGTGGTTGCTAAGGGGAAAGGCTCTGGGATAGTGCTGTAACTAGGGACTAAGGCAGTGGGGTATGCTAATGAGCGAAATTTACTGAATCACAAAAAGAGGCAAAGTGCCAAACTGCACCTAACCGTGTAGGTGCTATAAGGCAGTGGTGTAAGCAGGAGGAGCAGCAGACATAAAAAGGATGTGTGTCATGACTGGTGTAAGCACATTGGAGCTCCATGGCTCCCAGATGAGCTTAGCTAAGCACAGCTAGCAAGGGTGTCTGAGGCTGTATTGACTTATTCCATGAAATGAAGAGTATGTTCATGTCCAGGGGAGGGCCATTTCTCATTGTTTACCTTAGCAATGAGTTTGCGTGGTGCGCACCGGGTCTAAAACAAATAAACAAAAAAACTCCGGAAATAGCAGAACTGTTTACATTTGGGCACTGGGTATGCACGGCACATCTTGGGGCTTAAAAGGGGTGGAAATGGGAAGGGAAAAAAGGGGAAAAAAAGGGAAATATCAGAATAAAAGCTGTCAAGTACAAATAACATAGCTGGCAGGTGGAATGCATCATAGTCAGTCAATCATACAGGCAGCATCTGCAGCACAACAGTTGAAACTATGCAAACACCTTATAGTCTGTTTTCTCCCAAAAACTCTGCACCATTGGTGTACACATGTGGGAGAATTTTAACTGAAAACATGTTAGGGGCTGCCATTGCTTTGATCCATCAGTATGTGCTAGAGGCTGAGGGCAATGAGGAGGATAATGCTGACAACTGCCACAGACCAAGGAGGAGGAGAACAGTGTTCAGACCCAGGGTAACTTCCCAGGGGCTACATGACCTGAAGATAATAGAGTGCTACAGGGTGGACAGAGACATACTGCAGCAAGTTATTGAGCTTTGCTGGCCTCAACTCAGACCCAGAGCCAACAGAGGGGAAACTGTCCCAGTGGATACCAAGGTATGTGTAGCCTTAAGAATACTAGCTACAGGTACTTTCCAAAGACCTACTGGAGACATCATGGGGTCTCACAGGCATCCGCATCCAGGGTACTCTACCAGTTCCTGGATGCCATACTACCACATGCCGGTGAGCATATTTACTTCCCCAACACCTCTGAAGAGAGGACCAGCAATATGCATCTCTTCCATCATGTAGCAGAATACCTGGAGGTACTGGGTACGATAGACTGCATGCACATCCACGTCAAAGCACCACTGGTGAACAGGGTAGGGTCCACATAAAGCGCAAGGGCTTCCCCTCCATCAGCTGCCAAGTCATGTGCAATGCCCAGGGCATTATCATGAATGTGTGTGCTGGCAGCCCTGGAAGCTATCACGACTCTCACATCTGGCATTCGTCACAGCTGTACCAGGCATTTGCCAGTGGGGACACCCGTATGGCCATCTGGTGGGGGATGCTGGCTATGCACTGGAGCTGTGAATGATGACACCCATCAGAAATGCACACACACCCACTCAAGAACATGCACAAACCAGGATCATTATAGAGCATGTGTTTGGGATGCTCAAGTCGCGGTTCAGCTGCCTTGACATATCTGGTGGAGCCTTGCAGTACTCTCCAGCCACATGCGCAAACATGTTCATAGTATGTGCCATGCTACCAATATGATCCTGTGAAAACAGCTGCAGCAGGAACAGCATGGAAAAGGGCCACACAGCCCCCCACCATTGCCAAGGTCCCTACAGGCACAGAGGAACTGAAAAGAGGAAGCCCCTGAGCCTGCTCCCGTAGGTAGAAGGAGGCATGCCCAGTATGCCCAGGCCTTGGCAAAGAGGCAACACATAGCATGCACTGATACTGTAGGGACCCAGGGACTGACACTTCTATCTGACTCGTACACACAGTAAAATGGATGACACACACATCACATTACCTGTAACTTATCATGTATAGGCAGTGAACTGTGTGCATCCAACATAGGCAGCCCTCAAGCACCATCCTCACAACTGCCACAGGCACAAGGTAAGTCAGTCTTCTTAACAATAAATGAATGGATTACTATGTTTTGGTTACATATCTATGATAATGCTGCATGCATGCAAGGGAATGGAGTGGCCTACTGGGATAGCAGCAGACACCTGACAACTATGTGGGACACCAGTAAATATCTGCACAATGTTGGCTTTCACACACTATGTAGTATCATTTAAGATGACAAATCCCACTGCAGTATATGTGGGGAGCCAACTAAGGGGGGTCATAGGTCACATGCATGGATGTCACTGTGGAGATCCCATACTCACCCCCAGACTCACACAGCAAGTCAACCATAGAAAACCATAAAGGAATGTCTGGCAAAGGCACACAAATGGTGACAATGATGGAATATTCCCCTACAGATTTACACAGTGATATCACAGCAGGCCTTGCATTTGCAGTAAGACTCTGAAGGGTAAGAAGTCTGAAACTTAATTGTACGGCATTACAATCTAACCTGTGGTCTCTAGTGATATGCCTCTATCTCCAAGACAGGGCACAATACTATGCTAAATGGAACCAAAATATAAAGCCAATATCAGCACGGCCTGTGCAAATGTGTACTGTTGACGTGTGCTTCCCCACACCCACATTCACTTAGAAATGCAGTAACATGTCAGTTTGTAGGGTAATAGCAGCAGAGCACACATTGCCAGGGCTGTCCCAATCAACATGATAACTTGTTGCATGTTCACAATATGCAGGGGTCAATGAGCTATGCATATGTGTGGGGAATACTGTCATGATGTGTCCAGCAACATCTCATGGCTGTTGTGCCCTAGTGGCCTAGGTACAGTACTGTGGTAGACAAGGCCATGTTCCATGAAATGTAGTGCCAACTAATTTACATGTCAGCTACACCTACAGTGGGAGTTGTACACACTGTCCAGATGTCAATATCCATTACTGCCAGGAAGCTGGACAGGTCATGTACAGGGGGCCACACATATGAACAGTACACAGGTTGGAGTAACCTACACAGTGCCTACCATACCTCACAACTGTACAAACCTTTTGCAGAATGTACACAGGTTTGCCTCATATTTTTGGTGTCTTTATTCTGAAATAGTGGTTGTCTAGCAAATCATTAGCAAACCACGAAAGTCTAAAGTCAGAAAATATTGATGGATTGTAGTGTCTCAGATGTCATACCCTATAGAAAAATGCATGTTAATGCAAAATCTGTTATTGTATCACCCTTCTGGGTTTGTAAGGCCAGTAGTTACAATGGTCCATATATTTAGGCCTTTGTCACCCAGTTACTCATGGCTTTGTTCAGATGTCTGGCTCACATACGTAGAGAGGTATGTTACCTAGTAGCATAGCAGTGTGTTCTGTCACTTACCATTGTCACTCGAGGGGGGGGGGTCCACTGCCTGGCAGCCTGGGAACATTTGAGTGAAAGAACGCACTGCCTTGCTACAGATGGCCTGCATCACCCTCACATGGCCTACAGGCCTCTGGAAAAGGCCCATGCCTCACCCATAGTGCCTTTGTAGGGAATGTCATGGGATCCATGCTACTAACATAGCACAATCAACAAAATGCAAATGTAAGGCCATGCTGCTAAATGCTAGTAGCATACCTCTCAACCTTGTAGAGGAAGAAATCTGGACAAAGCCATACATAATGGTGGGATAAAGGCCCAACTATAGGGACACATTTGAAATATTGCTCTCATAATGTTAGAAAGTTGATAGAATAACAGAGGGGGTGTGTAGTAGCATGGATGTCATAAAGGGTATGAAGTCTGAAACTCTAATGTTCTGTCAGTATTCCCTGACTGCAATGCTGAGTGATATGCAACAAGTGTACTAGAAAACCACAATGTTAAGGGAAACCGACCAGATATATGAGGCATGAATCTGGATAATCTGTGAGAATCTGTACAGTTGACAGGTATGGGCACACCAGGATATGACCTTTCAGGTAAGAAGAATACTGCAGAACCAGGAGATCCCTAGCCAGCATATCACCAAAATGCTGGACCTTTTACACAGTTTCATCAGTCAATTGGCTGTAGCCACACCTTCCAACTGTCCAGATTGTACAAGAATGTCTAGCTTTTACCTCATAATATAGGTCTGTGCATCATCCATCTTGTATTTCTCTGGTAAGTAACTGTGATGATCTGATTATATCTGTCAGTATGTAATGACACAATACAGTACAGTGTTAAACATTACATATGTC
The DNA here is from genome assembly GCF_019279795.1 of Protopterus annectens. Classification (NCBI taxonomy): domain Eukaryota; kingdom Metazoa; phylum Chordata; order Ceratodontiformes; family Protopteridae; genus Protopterus; species Protopterus annectens. Next base: position 838,215,903 of record NC_056750.1, on the reverse strand, counting down.
AGAAAATGTCTGCTAAAATTAACCCTGTAACTCAAGAAACTCATACACTAAGCACAATAGTTACAGTAGCCCCTATGTTTGACCCATTGTTTCCCCATATTGACAACCTATCTCCAAGATATCTTGCACAAACAGGTTGCAAGGTATGACTGTAGCACACAACATGCCGGACTGGAGTACAACTATCCCTGGAATGGATTCCCACACTTACTATAGAAGGTCATACTGATCATGTTCCTACACTTAGAGAAGTGAACCCCATGTCTGAAACCACATTGGACTATATATATCTCTGTATTGTGCAAATGTCTTTTCATACACACAGCTATGTAAATCTGTCTCCACACACACCCATCAGACAGGATTACACACAACCATCTGTAGGTGGCACATATGTGGTATATCTGCATCTGTTTTGTGTGCTACACAGACACACACACACACACACACACACACACACACATATATATATATATATATATATATATATATATATATATATATATATGGGCAACATATTACAATATGTCAAGCACACACACACATAGACATGGGGAAGAGAGGGACAGACAGTGATAGAGTGAGACACACAGGGAGACACAAACAGAGAACGAGTCATAGACAGGGATATCCTGAATGTCATAGAGTGATGTCCTGTTGCAGACAGTTGCATACCAGTTGTAACCACTGGCATGTGCCAGCATGAAGATGAGATTAATTGTTTGATGGTACAGAGGTGGGGGTTGGAATATCACATCACCTACCATTGTGTGCGTGTGTGTGTGTGTGTGTGTGTGTGTGGGGGGGTTGTCTGTGTTTGTAGGAATAAGTGTTTCAGTCCATTCCCACTCAGTACACCTCCCATTGCCCTACTTCACAAGATCTGCTGATGTCATTTACTGTAGAAGTACTGTTGGACTGGCCTCTGCCCTATAATCTCTGTGGTGTGTGTGATAACTGCATAACACTATAGCACAAATAACTACTTAGATAGGGATTCTAATCTCAGTCCTGGCAAATGTAAAAGTGTGTGTGTCTGTAGGTTAAAGATTTTGAGCCAGTTCACAAACAGTACATTTGCCATTGCCCTACTTTAGCAGTCCTGCTGATGTCAGTCACCTTAGAAGTACCTTTGGGCAGCATGCATCCCTACAAGCTCTGTGGCACATGCAATAATTGCGTAACATTATAGTACAAATAGCAAATTAGGTAGGGGTTCTAATCTCAGTCCTGGCAAATACAAAAGTGTGTGTGTTTGTGTGTGTATCTGTAGGTTAAAGTTTTGATCCTGTTCACACTCAGTGCACTTCCCATTGCCCTTCTTTAACAGTCCTGCTGATGTCAGTCACCTTAGAAGTACCTTTGGGCAACCTACAGCTCTACAAGCTCTATAGTGTGTGTGATAATTGCGTAACACTGTAGTACAAATAATTAGTTAGATAGGGGTTCTTATCTCAGTCCTAGTAAATGTAAAAGTGTGTGTGTGTCAGTAGGTTAAAGATTTTGAGCCCGTTCAAACTCAATACACTTCCCATTGCCCCACTTTACCAGTCCTGCTGTCAGTCACCTTAGAAGTACCTTTGGGCAACCCTGCAAACTCTGTGGTGCGTGCGATAATTGTGCAACACTGTAGTGCAAATAACTAGTTAGGCAGAGGTTCTAATCTCAGTCCTAGCAAATGTAAAAAAATGTGTGTGTGTGTGTGTGTGTGTGTGTGTGTGTGTGTGTGTGTCTGCAGGTTAAAGATTTTGAGCCCGTTCACACCCAGTACAGTTCCCATTGCCCCCACTTTAGCAGCCCTGCTGATGTCAGTCACCTTAGAAGTACCTTTGGGCAACCCACAGCCCAACAAGCTGTGTGGTGTGTGCGATGGTTGTGTAATAGTATAGCACAAATAACTATTTAGGCAGGGGTTCTAATCTCAGTCCTGGCAAATGTGTGTGAGTGTATTTGTGTGTGTAAGTGTGTATATGTGTAATTTAAAGTATTTTGTGGCCTCTCCCACCCAGTACATCACCCATTGCCATACTTTACAAGGGCCAGTGATGTTCCTCACCTTAGAAGTACCTTGGAACACCCTTCACCCTGTAAGCACCGTGGTGTGTGTGATAAATGCATAACAGTGTATTAGCAGAATATAGATAGGTAGGGATTCTAATCTCAGTCCTGGCAAGTGTGTGTATGTGTGAACCATATCCATTGGGAGGTGGGTTTTGCAATTTTGTGCTGTTGCCCACCCAGTACACATCCCAATGTCCATTTTACAAGGTCCACTGTTGTCATCCACTGTAGAGATAGCTGCAGACACTCTGCAGCCCTATAAGCTCTGTACCACATGCAATAACTATGTAACAGTATGGAATAAATAACAAGATAGGCTGGCCTTCTAATCCTTGGATACAATTTCCCACTCAGGAATCATAGACAAACACACTCAGTTAGGCATCAACCCCTATGTCACTAAGTAGCTTGCAAACTGGCTCACAGAACCCACGATGTGAAAGCAGCGGACTCCATGTCAGACTGCTAACCAGTCACGAGTGGAGTCCCACAGGGTTTGGTTCTGGGTCCCCTCATGTTCAGGATCTACACCTCTAAAGTCCAGCCCAACATGAAGGGACTCTGGCTGACAATGTTTGCAGATGACTGCAAGGTGGATGCTATTATTACTTCCCCACGTGATGTTGACATCCTGCACAAAGGCCTCACTGAGACACATGACTGATGTCAGAACCCTGGACTTTAGTTCAATGCCAGAAATGTGCCGAAATCCCCTTTGGAAACAACATGGTTCCCATGAATTACCACATTGGTGGTAGTCCACTGAACACTGAAGTTGTTATAAGAGAACTGGGAACATAGGTCGACAGCACGCTCTCTGTTGACCACCACAGTGCTGCTGTGTTCAGAAAGTCCTTCTATGTGGCACATCTCATTACTAAGAATGTTGCATCCAGGATGTAAGAGGTCATTGTCTCTCTCTACTCTGCCCTCATTAGGGGAATCAATGAGTACAATGGCCCATTTGGCATGTACCTCACTGGACACCTGCAACAACTGGAGAGGCTGGAAAAGTACCCCACAAAGAGGATCCTAGGCCTTAAAAACTTGCCCTATATGGACAGACTCCAATAACACCAACTATTCTCTGTCTCATATTGGCTACTTAGAGGTGAGCTCTGTCTGACTTACAAAGCCATGTCTGACCCAGCTCTGTCAGGATTGCTACATCTAAAGAACCCAGTCCATCCACACCACATGCCCCAGAGACCTCAACCCCATTTCCACAATCAACAGAACATGCTGGAGGGACAGGTTCATAACCTAGAAAATGGCCACACTATGGAATAGACTTCACATATATGTCAAGCAGAGCACCTCACTGGCCCTCTTCAAAAGAAATCTGGATGAGTGGATGGGGAATAGAACTCCTACCCTGGGATCACTCCAGTGGCTATGCTCGTTAGACACACTGGGGACTATTTTCAAGTGGCACGATGCCAGGGTATTCCCATGGGCTAGGCTTGTAAATGCTCCATGGCTATTCACCTAGTACACACCTGTGAGCCTATGAACCTATGGATCTCAGTACTGGCAAATGTGTGTGTGTGCATTATTGTGTATACTAGTATTTGTGAGTGTGTAAACATGTGGGTGAAAGACGTTTGAGGCCCTTGTCACCCAGTATACCTATTATTTCCATACCTTACAAGGGCTGGTGATGTTATTCACTATATAGGTACCTTGGGACACTCTTCACCCTACAAGCTTCATGGTGCATGCAGTAACTGCACAACACTATAGTACCAATGACTACATAGGTAGAGGTTCTAATCTGAGTCCAAACAAATGTGTGTGTGTGTGTGTGTGTGTGTGTGTGTGTGTGTGTGTGTGTGTGTGTGTGTGTGTGTGTGTGTGTGTGTGTGTGTGTGTGTGTGTGTAAGTGTTTGTAAGTGTGTATATTTGTAAGATACAGCATTTTGAGGCCTCACTCTCATAGTAAACTGCCCATTGCCTATTTTACAAGGGCTGGTGATGCTGTTCACCTTAGAAGAACTGTGGTACACTCTTCACACTATAAGCTCTGTGGCACGTGCGATAAATGCATAACACTCTATTAGCAATAACTAGATAGACAGGGGTTCTAATCTCAGTCCCGGCAAATGTGTGTGTGTGAGAACTGTATCTTGTGTATGTGTCTGAGTGAGAACTATATCCATTGATGGGTGGGTTTTTCATTTTTAGGCTGTGGTACTCCCAGTACATGTCCCAAGGTCCACTTTACAAGGCCTGCTGTCTTCATCAACCATAGAGGTATCTGTTGACACTCTTCACCTCAATAAGCCCCGTACCATGTGCAGGAACTATGTAAAAGTATGGACTGACTAACAAGATAAGTAGGGTTGCTAATCTCAGTCCTGGCAAATGTATGTATGAGTGTATCTGTGTGTATAAGTGTGTATAACTGTAGGTCTGAGTATGTTGTATCCATTATCACCCAGTAAATCACCCATTGCCATACTTTACAAGGCCTGGTGATGTTGTTCACCTTGGAATTACCTTAGGATTCTCTCCACCTTGTAAGCTTTATGGTGCATGTGATAAATGCATAACACTGTATTAGCAGTAACTAGATAGGTAGGGGTTCTAATCTCCATCCTGGCAAATGTCTGTGTATGTAAGAACAGTATCCTGTGTGTGTGTTTTTGAGTGAGACCTATATTCATTGGGTGGTTGTGGTTTACAATTTTAGGCCATGGTACTCTCAGTACATGTTGTAAGGTCCACTTTACAAAGGCCACTGTTCACATCCATTATAGAGGTATTTGTGGACACTCTTCAGCCATATAAGCCCCATGCTGTGCGCAACAATTATGTGACAGTATGGAATGAATAACATGCTAGTGTCAGTACTGGCACAGGTATCATCATATGCACAGGGTGTTGTGTGGGTTTGCCAGAGGCCTAGGCTGGGCCATATGGTTGACATCTTGTGTGCGTGTTTGGAGGGGTGTTTTATGAATGGGCTGTGCAGACATGGTGTGTGTGTGTGTGTGTGTGTCAGGAGGTGACCTGGCTGTGATGGTGATGTGTGTGTGTTTATATGCACACAGTCATGCCATGTGGCTGCCCTGCACAGGGGTATGTTGGACAGCTGTGGACTGTACATGGCATAGTGTACAGTTCACTGTCTCTGGCCACAGACATGTGAAGTGGTCTCACTGGCACCATCAGGCCCATGGCCAGATGCAGTACTACTCCCTGCTGGTGACTGCTGTCTGCTGGATCCGTGTCCCTGATGGGACCAGCCAGGACCACATGCCCATGGCCTACTCCATTGTGGTGTAGACAGCACCTATCCTTCAGTATTGCTGATGGGACTGCCACTACGGGAGTGCGAAGGTGCATGGCCACGTAGATTCTCAGCTGATGGTGCTGACCTACGTCCATGCGGCCAATGCCAATCTCCCACAACACAATGCAGGACAGACATTCCATGGTCAAGGACTGCTAAGCTGTCACCCTACCATGTATTCATGACCTCAGTGTTTTGACATGTGGCCTCAACAAGGTCATGTACGCTATCACGTAAGCCAGGAAGAGTTACATCCACGACCTTGAGTATTTGTCTTGTGTTGCATTCACTACATGCCTGAGTATCCATGACAGCCCAAAACATGCATCTGGTGGCACCTGCTGTGGCACTTGGGACAGCGGCTCAACGGGTAGCAGTCCTCCTTCAAGCACCCCTGTCCATCAGCCTGTGTGGGACCTCACCTGCACTCTAGCTATGGCTAGTGTCTATATTCACACTTGCCATAGTCACCACACTAGCCTGTTTCATACCACCACCCACCAACTGTCCATTTTCTGTGACTGCTGGGGATGGGGTATGTGTGGGCATTATGAATGTGTGTGGGACATTGTGGACAACAGTGGGATGCCAACTGATGGCACAGATTCAGCCACTGACAACCCCACCCATGCCTCACTAGGACCACCATCATGGTCAGAGTCTGCAGAGACACTGACATCAGATTCTGAGCAGGAGAGACCACAGCTACCATGTCCACCTCTGAGGGGAAGATAACAAGATAGCATATGTAAATTAATACCTGCACTATAAGGTTTGCTGGTACACACACACACACACACACACACACACACACACACACACACACACACACACGTATGCACACATGGACACACACACACAGACACATACAGGTGAGGTGGCACAAAGGTATTACACAGACCTCGCAATAGCCAACTGGTGACATTCACGACACACAGTCAGACCACAACATATACACTCTGGACATGTCCTCAACTCATGCAGTGCAGCCTTTTCTACTTAATGTTACTACTAATATAACCTCTGGGATACATGAGTAGTGTTAGTGGGTGATGGCCCTTCACCTAGCACACACTGTACCCATGTACACATTATTGCTGTTCACCTGTATAGCACAGTGGCAACTCCTACAGAATATACCTCTCAAATGTACTGAGTTTCACTGAATGTCTAGATGTGTGACTCATATTTTTGGGCTGTCCCTCATAAATCCTGTGTTTGTCTGATACATTACTGGGATGATCTGTGGATTGGTGCCACTAATTAATGACATAATTTGAGTTGCAGACTTCATAACCTGCAGTAAATGTATGTGAAAACAAAGCTGGTTACTCTAACAACTTTCTAAGCTTACAGTGGATATAATAAGTGTACACACCCCTGCTCACATGTCAGGTTTTTGTGATATATAATATGAGACCACAGAAATCATGTCATAACATTTTCCACCTTTAATGTGACCTATACCCTGTGCAATCCAATTGAAGAACATACACATTAGTTAGGGGTAACATAGCGTAAATGAAATACCTACAATAGGCTGGTTGCATGACTGTGCACACCCTTAAACTAATACTTTGTTAAAGCACCTTTTGATTTAATTACAGCATTCAGTCCTCTTGGAAAGATGTCTATCAACATGGCACATCTTGACTTGGCAATATTTGCACACTCTACCTTGTAAAAGCCCTCCAACTCTGTCCGATTGTGAGGGCATCTCTTGTGCACAGCCCTCTTCAGGTCACCTCACAGATTTCCTATTGGATGTAGGTGTGGTCTCTGGCTGAGCCAGTCCAGAATGTTGAATGTCTTCTGGTGAAGCGATTCTTTTGTTGATTTGGATGTATGGTTTGGGTCATTGTTGTCTGGAAAGGTGGACTTCCTCTCCATCTACAGCTGTCTAACAGACACCTGAAGAATTTGGCCCAAAAGGGACTGGTTTTGGAACTATTCATAATCCCCTCCAACATGGCTAAAGCCCCAGTTCCAGCTTATGAACAGCAACCCCAAAGCAGGACACTGCCATCACCATGCTTCACCATGGGGATGGTGCTCTTTTGGTGATGCACAGTGTTGTTTTTGTGCCAAACAAACCTTTTGGAATTGTGGCCAAGAAGTTCCCCCTTGGTCTCATTAGACCATAACACATTTTCCCACATACTTTTGGGAGACTTGATGTATTGTTTTTCAGAATTTAGCCAGGCCTGGATGTTGTTCAGTGTGAGAAAATGCTTTCATCTTCCTACCCTACCCCACAGGCAAGACATATGGTGACAATGGGAGATTGTTGTCACATGTAGTACACCACCAGTACTTGCCAGAGATTCCAGCAAATCCTTTTAGTGTTACTGTAGGTATCCAGGCAGCCTCCCTAACCAGTTTTGGTCTTGTCTTCTCATCAAAGTTGAAGGGATGTCCACTTCTTTGCAATGCGACTGTTGTCCCATATCTTCTCAACCTTTTGATGGCTGTCTTCACCTTGCTCCATGGTATATGCAATGCTGTGGAAATGTTTTTGTACCCTTCTCTAGGCTGATACCTTTCCACAATGAGATCCCTTTGAAACTTTGTAAGCTTTCTGTGAATCATGGCTATTGCTGTAGCAGGCAACTGAGTAAATGTCTGGATAAGACTAGTAGGACAGCTGACTGTTATTTGTTGTTAATCAAAGAGTCTCTGTAATTGATGGCAGGTGTGTACCCAAGAAGACGTAATGCTGTAACTACATCAAAAGCTGCTTCAGGCTGTGCATGCTTATGCATGTTTGCTTTAAATGTGAACGGGTTTCTTATTAAGTGTTTATTAAGTGTTTAATTGGTTGTTAATTGATTATTTTTTAGTATAAATGTTAGAGGAATGTATGGAATTGTTTGTTACTCCTGGAAGGTGGTTACACCGAAGCGCTAGAGAGAAATAAAGTTTTATATGTGCCTTTGTTTAATCCACTGGGTATTTGTCGTTTTCATTGTGCATGCTTAAGCATCTACAGTAGCTTATTGTACGTTTTATTTTCCTTGCTTGTTCCCCTAACATGTTTTGTTTGTTTATCAATTGAATTGTACAGGTTATAGGTCACATTAAAGGTGGGAAGAGTTGTGAAATGTTTTATTGTGGTCTCATTTTTTGTATGTCAGAAATACCTGGCATTTTAACAGGGTTGTGTACAGTTTTTATATGCTCTGTATAAGACTACTTTTTAAATATGTCCCTACCTTTGTCCCCCCTATTTTGTCAGTCTTTGTTCAGATTGCATGCACTGACAGGTTGTGAGGTATGCTATGGATATGTTACACCTCCTGCAAATAGGCCCTTGTGATGATCACTCTGATGCAATGCAGTTAACCCTGCCACCAGTGAACATGCACATTTCACAATATGGCTAAGAGTAACAGTTGTGTGAATGGTAAAATGCATGACCTTAACATGCCTGGGGTATTGGTGAGCCACAACAGGACAATACCATACTCACCAGCTTCAGGCTGCTGTCCCACATCCAGACCAGAGGTACCTATATAGTCGTGGAGGAGAGGTAATGTCAGCAGACTCACATGTGGCATTGGTACAGGATGAATGCTACTTTTCTGCACATGTACAGTACAAGCTCTGATACTACACAATTTGCTGCCCTTCACCACAGATGTGCACTTGTGTGCATTACAAAACCTCACCCACAAATGCAGTGTGACCTGACATATGCATCTAGATACTCCACAGAAGACATTATGACTGATACATTATTACATTGATGTGCACTGGGTCTTATCTGGATTCTCCTTGCCTGTTGTCTGGGTGCCACCCACCTCCATGACTTGTGCGTGTTGGCTTTGCTGGCATGTGGTGGCTGTCCAAAAGTTTGCAAGGAGCTCCTCCATTGGTGTAAGTGGGGCATGCATAGCAGGACTCCCACCTGTGGTGGAATGGTCCCTGGCCACAACAGTAGCCTTTTGCCGGGCATGGCATATCAGGTCAGTCACCTGATGCCTGACCTGATTGTATGTGCGTCCATGGTGGCCTAAGTTGTTTACTCTGTGGACAAGCTCATCCCACAGGGCGGTCTGCTTCTACAGATTCTGTTGGCCATGGCCAGACATCACCCCATGGTGGTTGAGTATCATCTCAGTGATGGCTGAAGTTTCAGCTGCAGTGTACACTGGCTGCCTTGCACGCTGCATGTCACCTGGAAGACATAAACAGGGAAACACATCACAGGACCTCATACATTGGTCAACATTATTTACATAACTTGCACATCAACATTGACTAGCATTAGCCACCACTTATAACCACATCATGCCCCGTCATCTATCAGCACAGTATGAGCTGGCATTGTATGCCTGGTGTTGATGTGTTATGTTCCCCCCGATGAGGGCCAGTAAACTGCATAATCCACCATTCATCATTCACCTTTGTGTAGAGGGATGACAGTGGCTGTCTACTTGCAGATGGGATGTCAATGGTGCTCAGGCTTTGCTTGTGTACAGTGTGTAATGGAGCTGGGAGCATATGTCTGTGTTCATGTAGGATGCAGACAGGGATGTTATCAGTTTCCTTGGAGACTTACATTTGTTGCCTTTGATTAGGCATTATGGACCTGCTCCCTGATGATGAGTGGAGGAGTGCAGGTGCTGTGCATATCCACCTACACTGATGGTGGGATGGGAGGGTGATATTTTCCCTTAACTGTCTGCAGCAGGTTGGCTATAGCTATGCTGTATGTATATGTGGTGTGATTGACCACCAGTACATGGTGGGTTGGGTTGTTGCCTCTGATATTGAAGAAATGTGTGAAGATGGCCTTGTGATTGGCCTTGGTGGATGTGTCCAATATGTAATCATAGTTAACCTTACAATAATTCACCTGTGACCCCATATGGTTGTTCAGATACAGGTTGACTTAATTCCATGTTGGTGCCTGCTCCTACTTGGCTCTGTACAGACAATATAGCAACGGATTATGTGATTTGTGTATTGCTGCTGACCAGCAAAGGGGATTACTCTACCTTAGTGGAGGCAGGTTTTATGAGCCAAGTATTGCTGACTCCATACAGCTATGTATGTGCTCATATAGCTGTTTGTAGTGGGCATAGACACAAGGTCATAACACAGTTGGACAACTCTCCATTTTCAACCTGATAATCATACTTATTCTAGTACCCATGTCTGTGTCAAGGCAATGCAACAACCAGCAGCTATAGAAATTTATGTCTGTTGGATGCACACAAACTAAGATTACACATGTATACAACATGTACAGCTTATTTACCTGACATTTTGCATCTCATGTCTGTTGTTTTGAGACTTCCAGCTACACCTACTCATACATACATGTGCACAGGTAATACCTAATATACATTTCTGTTCTATGTCAGTATGACACACTGTATTTACACTCTTGCTGCTCAGTCATGCCTCTCAACCTGTTACAGCAGGACATCTGAAGGAAAACACACATAAATGGGGAGCAATGCCCCAAAATTAGTGACACTTTATTAATATTGCTGTAACACACTTAAGCCAGTTGATAGTACAGTAGGCTTTGCATTCACATAAATACCCTGGAGGATGTCTGACACTCATATGTGTGCTATTATGTTCTAATGTCAGTCTTCACAGATTTGCCAATGATTTTCCAGACATACAACTCTATGAATAAATGACTACAAATATGAGGCACACATGGTCAGTGTGCATAACACTGGACAGTTGAATGGTATGAGCTCAGTATATCACATGCAGTTCAACAGACATATCTGCGACAGTAGTTTACTATGTGCATACCCTGTATAGGTCTCTTAGATTTGTGAGACAAACATGTGTATCTTAGTTGTATTTGCAAGTAGCATATGGATATTTACAACATCCCACTAGCTGGCCTAGCAGTGTCACAGTCAGTATTGTTCAACAGACACTCCAGTAGTATTCATATGTGAGCCATCCTTTCCTGGGGAGACTCAGGGGCATGAGCTGTGATCTATGTCACTGCAGACAGACCCAGGTGCTATGGCCATAGGTGCTGATCAGCAATATATCAGTAGAGCAAGTCTTGTTGAGACATATCTGTTAAACTTCCTATTTCCCATTATTACATATTCCCTACTGCATTCCATTACATGCTTTCTTGATTGACATACTTTTTTTTTATTTCCAAGTATAGTTGGTTTGCTTCCAATTTCTGCTTGTTTGTTTTTGTTTGTCTCTCTCCCTCTCTCTCTCTCTCTTTCTCTCTCTCTCAGAGCTATCGGGTATACATCTGTTTTGCATAGGCAGCAGCTTGCCTTTTGTAGGTAATGCTCATGAACAGCTGATGGCCTGTGCACCAGTTGGTGTCCCCACTTGCTAATTGCATGCAGAACAGCTGTGTTATTATTCCTATAGCCAATGGCATGACAACTCACTCCTATAACTGAGTACTTCCTTTGGGCATTGGCTTTTTTCCTTGCCTGTGAGAAAGACATCATGGCGGTGTGTGAACAACAGCATCGCAGAGGGTAGTTGGAAATACATCTTACAACAACAAATGTGGAGATAGCCCAGCAAAGTGGGAGAGAAGGTTCCAGACCTAGGGACAGAATGTGAGTATTGCTGTTATACAGTTGGATTAAATTAATACTAGTTTAACAGGATTTGTGTGGACATGGATTTACTGTGTGATATTAAGTCTGACAGTGTTATGTGGTCAACATAACTCTCAACTGTAGGGGTATCTGCAGAGTGGCCAGAGGTTTATCTCCTATGTTTGGTCTGTTCCTCAGACAGTTTTTGTCCTTGGTAAATCAGTAGCATACTCTGGGGATTGCAGTCCATAAATGCTAACATCCAATTGTGTTCCTGACCTCATATCCCTCAGAAAAGATATGTTACAACAAACCCTGTAACACAAGCAACTTTCTCAGTTTCTAACAGCAATATTTCAAATATGTCCCTGTTTGTTGGCCTCTGTCCCCCAATTATGTCAGGCTTTGTCCAGATGTCATGCAGTAAGAGGTTGATAGGTATGGTATATCATTATTTAGTGCCTTCATTCCTGATATCATCCCAGTCATGTAGCAGAATGCCTGACATGTTATGAGGTAGAGGCCATAGATATGAGGACAAAGGCTGGATATTCTGTGGGAATCTGTACAGTTGAGAGGTCTGTGTATGCCTGGTGATTGTTAACAGACTGTCAGGATTGTGTAGCAGTGTAGTGTGTAAATGTTAGTTGGGCTGTGTAGGGAGGGGTAGATGTAAGTGTCATGGCTCCTTTTCTATCTGACTGTGCATGCTGCTCCAGTTTCTGGTGGTCTATCGGCTGTGTATGTTTGTAGGGGCAGACTGAGACATGTCCCGTACCACCTCAGGATTCCTACTACATTGTGACTTGGGGCACTATATGTAGGGGTGTGTGAGTGGCAAACATGACATTTTTGTTCACACTGTCATTATACTCTAGTGTTAATTTGGCTTCCTGGTAAGTCACTGTGACTGTGGTGAAATTGGTTGTGGGTATGCACTTTCACACTGGTGTCTGTTTTTCACTACTGTTACAGCCCCGTAGTGCCTGATATATTTGCAAATGCATGTGTAATTCCCCATAGCTGATTTGGGTTAGTGTTGTGTCAGTCTGACTGTAGTGTGGATGGTGCTTGGTGACATGCTTAGCAGCTCAGTGCAGTTTCCCTAATGTCATGTTATGTCCACATAGTCATATGATGTCTGGTTGTCTGGCTCATATCTTTGGTCTGGTCCCCATAAGCATTGTGTATTTGTGACAAATCAGTGGGATGATGTGAGGATTTAAGTCACTAACTAATGAGAAGCAATTGTGTCTTGAACTTATGCTATTTCAGTCAATATATATTAGGACAGTGTTACTGCAGCAACTGTCTCAGCTTATCTACTCAAGTAATTCAAATATGTCCCTATGTTCATGGCTTTCTCCCCCCACTTTGTCAGGCTTGGTCCAAATTCATTGCACTAAAGGGTTCTGAGCATACCTGTCAACTGGCTGGATTGTTTCAGAATGTCCAGGTTTATTGCTCATATATTCGGTGTGTTCCACAAATTATTTGTATTTCTCTGGTAAATCACTGTGATGATCTGAGGATTCCTGTCAGTAAAAGATTAAATACATTTCAGTGTCAGACCTCATATCCTTCAGAAAATGTATGCTGAAACAAACCCTGTTACTCCTGCAACTGTCTACATTTCTAATGGCAATATTTAAAGAACATCCCTAAGTTTGGCTCATTGTCCCCCCATTTTGACAGCCTTTGCCCTGATGTCTTGCACTAAGAGGTTGAGGGGTATGGTTCTGAGGTATGACTGCACTACATGTTATGTATGTACACACACACATATTTATATATATATATATATATATATATATATATATATATATATATATATATATATACATATATATATATATATATATATATATATATATATATATATATATATATATATATATATATATATATATATATACACACACACACACACACACACACACACACACACACACACACACACACACACACACACACACACACACATATATGTTTATAAATATATTTTTCATATATATGTATATCCACGCATGTATATCTGTATATGTATATATACAAAACCTGAGTGATTTCACAGAGCTTTTTCCTTACTGTTGAAAGACTCTACTGCATGATATATTTGAAAAAGCATCAGTGCTTCCTACAGCTCAAATGGTGTAGTGGTACATTGCTCTGACTATAGTGTACAGAATCCTGGGTGCAAGTCTTGGCGGCTGATTGTTTTGTTGCTAGGCAGAACAATGGCTGATGGTGACAGAGTGATTAGAGCAGTTTTAAGTGGCTTTAAGTGGGTTTGCGCAATGCTAAGTGATGCCAACATATGATTAGCTGTAGAGATGCTTAATCAGTTTGGGCTTCAATTAGCATTGTGCAAACTTGCTTACTCCCGCTTACCCTTGCTAATTTCTTTAAAAGAAAAGAAAAAGGGATGATAGGAGAGTGATGACAAAAGGGGCATGCAGACAGAAAAATAATATGAAATGTAGCTAGGGATGTGCAGGACAGGTGTAGAGAAGATCCATGGCTGTCAATTTCTTATACAGCAACAGCTGTGCATTTGTACATAATTTGGAGGTGAATTTAGACAATCAATCCCCAAAGAGAGGGCTGAGGATGACAGAAATGTGTTGTCAAGCTAGTTGGACCAGATTACACGTGTCCAGTGGACACATGTGCAAATGGACAGCTATGGATGGGGCGATATATTTGTTTGGGATAGATGCCCTTTTTTTAAGGTAAGAGTGGGATGTTGGGGAAGGATTGTAGGTACTTCTGGGGAGGTAGGTTGGCTAGGGAGACAGACAAGACAGCAGACATAGGCAGTGTATGAAACATGTGGGGGGTAAACACCTTGGACAGGGAGGGTGTTTGGGAATCAGAGGCCCATGAGCCCTCATATGGATACAGTGGGATTGACATCCCCTCCTGCAGGCAGTCACAACTGCACCTTTACAGCCTCAATGGTGGCTGTGCTAGGGGATGGACAGGAGAGTCATCCTGCTACTCAAGGTGCACCAGGCAGCCCTCCATCTGGCACAGCTGGCCACCCAACACTGCACACCATACCTCGGAACTGACAGTGGATAATGGGGTCATTTCTGCACCCACGCCCATGTAGTGCAGGGCCTGCAGGAGATGAAGTTCCAGGGAAGGTCCCAGATGTGTTGGGGCCCAGTGCCATGGCCAGATGGGGCAGGACAGGTGGATCCACTGTGATTGGTCTTCCCAAATGTGCTATGGTGTTGAGGTTTTCCAAGATATATTGGTTAGTCATGAACAAAGCATTTCAATATTAGATTTAAAGGCATACATGGGTGTTCAATTAATGCAAAACAACAGATGTGAAACAGCTGCATAGCAAACAGAACACATGCATAACTTGAAGAGCAGTAAGCATTGTAACAGCATGCCAGTAACAATGACGGCAACAGGCCACCAACAATGGTATTTGAACAAGGTATGTTAACATGCAACCAATTAATTATATGAACAATAATGTAACACATGTCCCAACATTAGGTTTGGTAAAAACATACCCATAGTATATGAATAATAATTAGTGACGCAGATGAGGGATGGGGAAGAGAAGAAAAGTCCATTAGCAACTGCATAGGCCTCTATTTTTACAACAGTACTGCTCAGTACTCTAGAGATCTGCCCTCACTTTACAACTACCTATGGCCTACCTATGACATACCCATATTTGTGAGATGGGCCATGTAGACTACCTGGTGTACAATGGTGCCCACGCTGTGGGAAACAGTCAGGTTGCTACCAACCTCAGTGCACAAGTCGCCTCACACCTGATTGCATGCTCAGTACATTATTACTGTCATACTTAGTGTGGATGACATCTGCCACAGCAGAGGGAGTGATGGATCTTCTGGCATTCCATTTTCGGTAATGCTTTTTGTACTAGTCAGTAATTGGGTGAGTGCCTCTTGGGGATGGCCACATCAGAAGGGGGATGTAAGACAGTGGGCAGCTTGCAAGCATCCATATAC
Organism: Protopterus annectens; assembly: GCF_019279795.1. Classification (NCBI taxonomy): domain Eukaryota; kingdom Metazoa; phylum Chordata; order Ceratodontiformes; family Protopteridae; genus Protopterus; species Protopterus annectens. The sequence goes on along the minus strand of NC_056750.1, from coordinate 838,199,992 downwards.
CTGGTCAGCCACAGACCACTGCTGTTGTTCTGTACCTCAGATACATATATCTCAAACAGTAGAGGCCCCCAGACTGATCCTTGGGTAGACCATTGTGAATGAATCTACTAGAGGTGGGTTCTACTACTCTGAGTGAGGGGCTACTATCATTGGGCCAGTAAACTACCCATCTAGTAACAAGAGCTGCACAAAAACTAGAAAGTCCAAGAGAAGATCACCAGCTCAGTCTTACTCAACAACACCATTCAAAAGTAGTAAAAGGAGATGATGTTCATGAAAATACTCCTTCGCACATCATTAGTGGGTAAAAACGTAGTAAACCAGCACTAAAACGTTATAAACTGGAACAAAACCTCTTTATTCACACAAAGAATAAAACCAAGCGCTTTCGCCTGAGAATCCCAGGCTTTTTCAAGGTACATGAACAATGTGGCCATTCAGTTTATATAGTTCTCTTAATTGGCCAAATTGATTAATTAGACTCATTAATTAATTAGTCAAAAAACATTAATTGTTGCCCATAACAAAAACGCTTAAACTGCAACAGTGTTTCTAAAAAATGTACCTAAAAATATACAACTTTAAAAAATACTGTATTATAAGTACATGTATTGAATGTAAACAAAATAAAATATGCTTTCAAACATGTTTTAAAATTGCTTTAAAAAGTATGTTAAAAAATTGATCTTAATATAACCCAAATGTATAAATAGCATACCAGTAAACAACATCAAAGACATTTAAATACATACCCTTTCAAAGTGTTGCATGAACCTGTCTATAGTGCAATGATACTTGAATTATCTTTTCTCTACCCCCTTAAAACAAAGCATCATGACCTAAATTTTATGAGTACAAACATAAAATAAAACTTGTTTACAATCTGTTTCTCCTCAAACTTTTTTGGAGAGCAGAGAATTAACATGGCAACTTAAACTGGACGCAACTAGGCATCCAGGTATGAATGATACTATCAGTTTAAGGAGCCTACTCAAAATTAGGAGAAACAGATTGTAAACAAGTTTTATTTTATGTTTGTACTCATAAAATTTAGGTCATGATGCTTTGTTTTAAGGGGGTAGAGAAAAGATAATTCAAGTATCATTGCACTATAGACAGGTTCATCTGTACTGAAAGGGTATATTTAAATGTCTTTGATGTTGTTACTGGTATGCTATTACATTTGGGTTATATTAAGATCAATTTTTAACATACTTTTAGCAATTTTAAAACATGTTTGAAAGCATATTTTATTTTGTACATTTACATGTACTTATAATACAGTATTTTAAAGTTGTATATTTTAGGTACATTTTAGAAACACTGTTGCAGTTTAAGGTTTTGTTATGGCACACATTTAATGTTTTGAATTAATTAATGAGTCTAATTAATCAATTTGGCCAATTAAGAGAACTATATAAACTGAATGGCCACATTGTTCATGTACCTTGAAAAAGCCTGGGATTCTCAGGCAAAAGCGCTTGGTTTTATTCTTTGTGTGAATAAAGAGGTTTCGTTCCAGTTTACAACGTTTTAGTGCTGGTTTTCTACGTTTTTACCCACTAATGATGTGCGAAGGAGTATTTTCATGAACATCATCTCCTTTTACTACTTTTGATTGGTGTTGTTGAGTAAGACTGAGCTGGTGATCTTCTCTTGGACTTTCTACCCATCTAGTAACCTGCAGGTTGGTGCCTAGCTGTGTAGGCTTATGTATCTTGTCCACCTAGGGATTAGTGTGAGAAGATTGGGCTAGGTGAAGGTAGGTATTGTTCACCATCTTCCCCTCATCCCTGTGTTTGTTGACCACTGCAGAGAGGCCAATCAGGTTTCACAGGCCTGATCTCCCTTTGACAATATCATGGTGTGTGGGCCCAGGCATTTTGATGTTGCCAATGTCCCTGTTCATAATATCCTTGATATTGACTCCCATGCCCTTGCAGAGCAGGCTAGTTAGGCTGATGTGCATCATATTGACTGGGTTGGTGGATTGCTCCACCTTTGTGTATAGGGATGACAGTGGCTGTCCTCTGTGCAGATGGGATGACACCAGTGCTCAGGCTGTGGTTGACTGCAGTGCAGAATGTTTCTGAGAGCCCATGCCCGTGTTCATGTGGGATGCAGCCAGGGATGGTATCAGGCCTATGGAGACCTCTGTGTGCTGCCTTTGAGAGAGTATTATGGACCTGCTTCCTGATGATGAGGGGAGGGGGTGAGGTGCTGTACATGCACATGTGTACCACTGTGGGGGACAGGGGAGTGGTGTTTACACTTCACCTGTCTGCAGCCGGTTGCCTATATCTATGCCATATGTGCATGTGGTGTTACTGACCACCACTATAGAGTAGATTTGTGTGTTGCCTATTGAATTACAGACACATGTGTGGAAGGCCTAGTGATTTGCCTTGGTGGATGTGTCCGGTCCGCACTCAAAGACAGCCTTAGGGTACATCACCTGTGCCCTTATTTGCTTGTACAGACAAAGGTGACATTGCTTCCAGTGAGACACCTGTTCCTTCTTGGCCCGTCCAGCAATTGTTTCCACTGATTATGGTATTTGTGTATTGCTGCCATCCACCACAGGCATTTACCCTACCTTGAGGGAGATGATGTTGTCCTGTCAGATACTGCTGAGTCCATACAGGTATGTGGGTGCCCACATAGTATTGTGGTATGGGCTTGGACACTGCTGGTAGTTCCAACAAATGGGACATTGGCTGTACAGCTACTTCTACATGCTCTGAGGGGATTTATAGTCATTTGTTTACAGTTCATTCTGTTTGACACTGTAAAGAGGGTGTGGGGGCAGGGGAGATAGTGACCTGAACAGTGATGGCTATGTGGTCAGATATTACCCAGGGGGTTAACACTGTAAGATTGCTACAGTGGCTACTCATGTAGGTTAGGACCAGATACATGAGATTCCCGCCTGCCATAGGAGTGTTGACTGGCTGATCCACTGCATTGCCATTGACAAAGCCAAGAAACCTATATGCATTCATGTTCAGGTGGCATGGGTCAGGCACACTATGGTTGGGTATTTGAAGTCACTCCAGAGCAGGGTGGACAATTGAATCCTGACAGATTCCAGCAGGTACCAATAGGTGTGGTGGGTGTCCATAGTCATGGTTGGAGGCCTGTAGCTAGTTATGATTTGAGTAGGTGTGTTGTGAACTGTTAACGGCACTCGGGATGTCACCCATGTGATATATTGCTTGGCCAGCCTGGAGGTGTGTATTTGTATGCTAATGTTCAACACTGCACCTCCTGTGGCTTTGCGGGCCTCCATTTGGAGTCTAAATGTATGATGGGATGAGTGACCTGGCAAGGTTGGTGTTCATAGGTTCATAGGTAGGTACTATGCTATTGGCCCTAGGGCCTATATAAGCATAGCCAAAAAGGTACCCTGGCTTTCGCCACCCAAGAAAACTATTTACCTGTGCCCCTGTTGAGCAGAGCCACAGAAGTGATCCCCCGGGTGAATTTCCTATTTCCCATCCAGTCATCAAGATTTTTCTTGAAGAGTGCTAATGAGGAGCTTTGTTTGATATAGATAGGTAGTTTGTTCCATAGTATGGGAAGTCTCTGGGACAGGAATCTATCCCTCCAGCATGTTCTGTTTATTGTGGTGACAAGGTTTAGGTCCGTAGAGCAAGTAGCTCAGAGGAATTGGTATTTCTTAAGTGGAGCATGTCCAACAGCTCTGGGTTTGACATAGCTTCGTATGTTAGGCAGAGATCGCCTCTGAGTAGGTGATATGCGACGGAGTAAAGCTGGAGTTTTTTGACGCAGTCTATGTAGAGCATCTGTTTGAGGCTGGTAATCCTCTTTATGAGGCATTTCTGTAGCCTTTCCAGTTGTTGTAGATGTCTTGTGAGGTACATACCAAAAGGGGTATTGTACTCTATAATGGGTCTAATGAGTGATGAGTAGAGGGGAACAATGACCTCTTTTTTCCTGGATGATAAACCTTTTGAGATGAGTTGTGCCACATAGACGAATTTCCTGAATACTGTGGTGATGTGATTATCAAAGGAGAGACTACTGTCCACCTGTGTCCCAAGGTCTCTTATCACACTTTTGGTGTTAAGTAGACTACTGCCTATGTGGTATTTCATGGGTACAGAGTTTTTACCAAAAGGGATGACAATGCACTTTTTGTTATTGAGCTTGAGGCCATGGCGTTGACACCAGACATCTGTCTCATTGAGGTCCTTTTGTAGGATGTCCACATTGTTAGGAGTTTCGATTATTGCTTCTAGTTTGCAAAGGTGGCTGTGCTGGGGGCTGGACAGGAGGGGCAGCCTGCCCCTCAAAGTGCACCAGGAGGCCCTCAATCTGGCACAGCTGCCCCCCCCAACTCTGCTCAGATGGTGCTGCATGCCAAACCCCAGAACTGAGTGCGGACTCCTGTCCACGCCTGCTCCCAGGCGGGGACGGGCCCTGTCCCATGAGACAGTTCCACTCGAAGGTGGTGCAGGACCAGCAGACGAGGAAGTCCCGGGTTGGGTTCCAGACATGAGGGGGGCTGGTGCTATGGCCAGATGAGGTGGGACAGGCAGATCTGCTGGAATCTGCCTTCCCAAACATGCTATGGTGTTGAGGTTTTAAAGAATATGTTGGTTAGTCATGAACAACACATTTCAAGATTAGTTACAGCACCATGCATGGGTGTTCCAATTAACCCCATAAAACTGATTTGAAACAGTTGCATAGCAAAACAAACACATGCATAAATGGAACAACAGTATGCATTGTAACAGCATGCCTGTAACATTGATGGCAACCGGCCACCAACAATGGTATTTGAACAATGTATGTGAACGTGCAACCAATCAAATATATGAACAATAATAGAACACAAGTCCCAACATTAGGTTTGGGATAAAACATACCCACAGTATGTGAATTTTAGTATTGTTCCAGAAGAGGGGTGTGGGAAGAGACAAAAAGTCCAATTATAACAGTTTTTGCTTCTATTTTCCACAACAGTACTGCTCAATACTCTGTGGGTCTGCCCTCACTTAACATCTGCTTATGGCCCATAACTTCTGAAGCACAAACATGTCAATTAAACTGTCAGCTTGGAATGGTATGGGGCAAACTGTGACAACTCTGGGCACATGCCTAGAGGGGACTCATACATGTCAGGGTTATATATCTGACACTGGAGGGGTATCCTGAACTGCTGTTATGTGTGCTACTGGCATACTTCAACTGGTTTCCTAACTGTGTCCAAGGTTATTGGCAGCAGTGACCACTAGCTGTGACACTGTGACACTTGAGAAACATGTATTGGAAGAGTACATGTATGTACCTATCTTGCTGTCATTTGCAGGCATGTGGTGGGATAGTTGTACACAGTTTATTAGTATACCCTTCATACGGCTACTACCAACATTTTCTTACCTGTAAAACCCATGGAGAAAGTATCTGTTAACACTACCTAACTGTTTTTACATTTATTCCTGATTCCTTGTTTGTAGATATGCACACATCTTAGTACCGTTCCTTGGATTTGAACCAAATCTGGGTGTGCAAAATTAACAACTAAGCTATTTCTCATCACACTGAGCTACTGGGGAACTGCTGTTTTTTGTTTCACTAGTTTCTGCCTAATAGTCTCTTGGTTAGACAGTCTGAACTTGTAATCCTGTGATGCATGCATGGCAGATGGTTATTGTACTGTGCATTAATCCTTTGGATTACTACAGTCTGGAAAGCAAAGGTTAACACAAGGCAATGTTGGATGGAACACACTTTGAAACATTACACATTACTATTCAAGGTTCACAGCTTAGTGAAGTATATATTTCACATTTCAGTTATATCTTGTTTTACAGCTCCACCATCTACAGTTTTTCTTAACAGCTTGTTCACAGAAGAACTTCAGTTAATGTATGCTGTCACAGCCATATTTGCTGTGAAGAACCTGTATACATTCTATATGTCTATGACAACATATCAGAATAAACACAACAGTTTTTTGTAGGAATCTTTATTACACATCAGTATTAGTCAGTCAAACTTTTTTATTTATTCAGTTCATACAGTAACAGTATACCTACTAGCAGTAAGCAATGTACTCCTTCTTAGCTATCTAAACAATATACTGCAAAATAAATTTGCACTCACCAGCCTGCAGTCTGTCGGTATGAGCTTCTGTGTTCACAGCCCTCTCTGCTGCAGATGCCGGGGAGAAAAACAAACATTATGCATACCTGTCTATCACATTCTAAGGCTAGTATTTGCTACAAACTACTTGATAGTGATATTTACTCACTACTGGAGCATTCCATGCCCATGCATCTTGGATCCACTGGGCCAAGAGCATAGTGGTGCCATACCTACTCACCAGTCCAGGGGATGCTAGTAGTGAGATCACATGCGAGACAGTCCCAGGCCTCTGCTTTGTATTGTGAACCTGGGTACTGGCCCTGCAGCAGTCTCTCATCATGGTTTTCTACAAGGAGTCCAGTCATGACTCTGGATTCCTGAATGCTTCAGCACTGCACCTGAAAGCGTGCTTCTTCACCTATACCAGCCATAGTGCCTGCACAGATGAACTATAACAGATTCTGGCTGTATTTCCACCTGCACCATTTAAATAAGGAGATATTCCCACCCCTTGCTGTCATTGGACCATTTTGAACATGTTAAGCTCTGCTAAGCAGTGCCCAAATCCCCTAAATTGAGTTAAACAGTGCTTAAAGGGTTTATTGCTGAGCACTGCTTAACAGTGTGCCAATCCCCTTAGCTAAGCTACCTCTTGCTTAACAATCATGTCTAAGTGATGTTTAAACCTGGTAAGCATAGCTGAGCATTGCTGACCATTGCTCACTTTTCATTTTAAAAAACTATCAGAATAATGACTTAATTTAGTAGGTGTATATGATTTACTTTACATGACATCCCTCCATGTGCTTTCATTACATTAGCAAGGGGTGTGACTATACTGTATGGGTCACTTGCATATACATGGGTGATTTCACATTTTATATGCACTCACACTTCCATTTTAAGGCAGCTACACTACCCTGGTTGAAAAAAAACAGTTACTATATAATTTAAGTTGTAAACATTATTTTAACACTGCTTTCCCATATAAAAATAACTTGTCTGTGTTGGTACTCGAACCGTAAATGCCTGCATGTCAAGCCAGGACTCTAACCACTACACTATCTCAGTTTGGGAATTTCAATTGTATATTTTTATTTATCTCCTATGGGATGTTTAAGCAATGCTAAGAGGAGGGTCATAACACATACACCCACTCAGCTATGCTTAAACATTCCTTAGCATGGAAAAAATATATATTATTATTATTATTATTATATTATGTTATATAGTAGTATTGTGGTTTTCTGACAAGTCATTGAGGACTGCAGTCAGGAAATAATGGCATACATTTGACTTTTAGACTTTTATCCTTCGGAAATTCATGCTAATGCATAATCTATTTTCTGTCAACTTTCTAAGTTTGTAAGAGCAATATTTAAGAAGTGTCCCTATTCTTAGGGCTTTGTCCCCCCATTATTTGTGCCTTTTTCCACATGGACTGCAGTCAGTTTATAATGGCATACATTTGACTTTCAGACTTCTATACTTCGGACATTCATGCTAATGCATAAGCCATTTTCTATCAACTTTCTAAGTTTGTGAGAGCAATATTTAAGAAGTGTTCCTATTTTTAGGGCTTTGTTCCCCCCATTTTATGTGCCTTTGTCCACATTCCCTGCTTTACTTTTACAATGTAGGGGCACACACCCCACCTGCATTGCTTTCCTGCTCCCCTATTTATTTCAGTGTCTGTGGACACTGAAATACTCATTTATTTCATTTCATTGTCTGCAGACACTGAAATAATGGCATAATATTAAAGAAATTCTGTAATATTATGCTGCATTAGTTTTAGAAAGTGCCGCACAGCACTTTTCTGAGTGCAGGGAGCATGTTAACTGTAGGAGCAGTGCTAGAACACGCCCCCTACACTCATTCACTGTTCGTGTCCATACAGCCCTTATCAGTAGCGCGCCTTCATGAATATGCCAGGAATGCTGCTGTTAGGGGTGCATGGACATGGACACGGTTCACTCAGTGCAGGCATAGCACTATTTCTGCATGACGTTTATTGAATCCCAGGATATATTTATGCATTTTCCACATTTATTGCCCTCTCATCTGATCCTTCACCTTATATTCTCTCTTTTGTTTTTTGGCACATTCAATTGCTGCCTGATTTTTATCTACTTCTGGCATGATATCCATTCCTGTTTGATGCTGATATGCTTCTGCTAGATTAAGCAGAGAAATCATCTTAGATTTATTCTCCTCATGTTTCAAAACTTTCACTATGTTTGGGTCTTCTGAGGTCAGCAGACATGTGTGGAGTCCCACAATTGCAGATCTATACGTGCAATCAGTTTCAAGGAGGCCCATCCCGCCTTCAAAATGGGGAATATATAATCTTGGTATGCACTGATTTTTATAAATTATTTGGTGAGCATGAAACATCCTTCTTGGTTTCCTATCTAATCTATCCAACATGTTTTGGGGCCAGTCAATCACATCAAAACTGTAAGTTAAGACAGGAAGAGCAATTTGGTTTATAGCTTAGATTTTGTTCTTAGATGTCAACTCCGTTTTCCGGATTAATTTAAGTCTTCTAAAGTATTCCTTACTAAGTTTTATTCACATTTGTTCATGTTTTGTTGTTGATACTTCATCACCTCCCAAATATTTATATACTCCCTCTTGCTCAAGTTCTTTTATATCACATTCTTGTCTCAAACTGATGTTTTCCTGCTGCTGCAGTTTTCCTGGTTTAAAGGTTGCTTTTGCACATTTATCAAGACCAAATGATACTCTTATATCATCTGAAAAAGTTTTGACAACTTGCAGTCATGCTTTCAGTTCCTCATTTGATGAGCTATACAGTTTTAAATCATTGACAAAGAGAAGATGAGAAGTCTTTACAATTAGTTGTTTTCTAGGAGCCAAATTATAGCCATGGCCTACACTGTTAAGTAGACAGCTTAATGGGTTAAAGGCAAGGCAAGATCTTGATAAAGTCTCTGAATGGTCAGAGATGAAAGCACTTGAGGTGATTTTTGTGGTTAAATAAATATTTTTATTTTTTTACAAGTGGTGTATCCTGTCTTTAATTTCTAACTTTTACTGCAACTTGGAGACTACTTGGGGTCGGAGCTACTTCTTGTGGACTTAGTTTGTGTTTTGTGCTGAGGGAATTAATATTAAATGTTTCTAGTGGCTAAAAGATTGATTAGGAGATGATGCTTTATATATATATATATATATATATATATATATATATATATATATATATATATATATATATATATATATATACACATATATATATATATATATATATATATATATATATATATATATATATATATATATATATATATATATATATATATATATATATATATATAGGTCAAATCTTCTGTATAAATATGAGTAATGGAGTCCCTGGTCAATATGATCTGATAAAGGTTTTACCGAAAGCGTTTATCGTATGTCAGTTTGGGACGTTATACTTGTATTTTAATTTTGGTGGTCATCATCTGAGACTTGTTTTATTCATATTATCTGGAAGTTCATGTCACGCTGAACCTTTTATCACACTGAATTTTTATCGCCAAGCACCCGAGGTGCTATTAAGGTATCCAGCAGTACTGAAATGTTTTAATCTCTGTTTTACAAGGACTTGTTTAAGGATTCTGGGAACTGCTCATGTTAAGTGGGCTAAACCATTGGATACCAAGTGTACTGCGAGGACATTTTGAAACTTGCCAGAACCGAAGGGTCTGTTTGGTGCTTCAGACTGCTTTTTACTTTTGCCGACAAAGGCTTGAGTTGACTGTTGATTGCAAGAACTTTGAGTGTCGTTAGTGTTTTATGTTTTAAATAAAACTTGCTGAATTTCGTGATTGACTAGCCGTGGAGTAGCGGTTTGATTTCTTCTGCACTTCTTGTGGACTTAGTTTGTGTTTTGTGCTCAGGGAATTAATTTTAAATGTTTCTAGTGGCTAAAAGATTGATTAGGAGATGATGCTTTGTATATATATATATATATATATATATGGGTCTACCTGAGAACGTCGACAGATGAGAAGACCGACAACGAAATCACCAACGCCAGAAGATCGACAAGTCAGAAGACCGACAGATGAAAACACCGACGGGAAGAACACCGAGATGGGGAAAGGATGTGTAAGTATGCGGTAGTGACGGACGTTAGGGTGCGAGTAAGGTAAGTGTGCGATGTTGACGGTCTGTAGGGATAGGGGTGGGTTAAGTGAGTTAGGGTTAGGGCGCGGGTTAGGTGAGTGTGCGATAGTGACGGACCTTAGGGTTAGGGTTTCGGTTAGGGATGTAGATAGTTGTGTATGTAAGGTTTAGTGTTTGTTTGTTAGGATTTTGGTGTGCTTGTGTTGTGTGTGTGGTTTTTGGATAGGGAATTTGTTTTGTTTGTTGGTTGTTGTTATGATGTGTTGAGTGTATGAGGTGTCGTGTTTGTGAACTGTCGATTATGTGGTGTTGGTGATGTCGTTGTCGGTGTTATGCACTGTCGATGTTGTCAGGTAGATCCATATATATATATATATATATATATATATATATATATATATATATATATATATATATATTTATACATACACATGCACACACACACACACACACACACACACACACACACACACACACACACACACACACACACACATACACACACACACACACACACACACACACACATATATATATATATATATATATATATATATATATATAGTGTATATTTGTATAAAATCTGTTGCTTTAATGTGATTCATCATGTGATGTGAACATGTGACATGATACAGATTTAAATTGAACTTTTTCAAATATTTTTGATATTCTTAATAAATTCTTAAATTTCCCTAAGTTACAGTTTGCTGATGGATGCTTTTTTTTAATTGAATCCATTCAGTAGAACACTTTTTGTTTGTTTTTGTTCTTCAGATTTCCAGGTACTTACAATGAGAAATACCAAGGAAAAGCACAAACAACCTGCTCCAAAAGTAGAACACGAATCCCAATTCTCCACACGAATTTCTATTTAATGTAGAATTTAATTTCCTTTAAGTGCATTAAAATATCATACACTTTTCATCAAAGCCAAATGCTCTAACTTCTTCAGAAACATTGAACAACATCTATTGGCCATTTTTATATATATACATTTTTAACAATATTTTTATAAAAATAAATATTTTTAACAATACTTCTAACAATATTTTCAACATTATTTTTAACAATATTTACAATAATATTTAATATTCAATATTTAATATTTTAAATTGGTTTATTAGAAGATTAAATATAATATTAATAAAATAAAATAAAATAAAATAATAAAATAATAAAATTTTTTCTGTTAATCAAGTTGCATTCCATTACACTAACTGCGTTTTTAACGTTTTTAATGTTTTTAAAGTGTATGTATTATTTAAAGTGTATGTATTATTTAGTAGCTATAAATATGTATGAGCATACATACATAAACTAATATTTATGTGTATATATATATATATATATATATATATATATATATATATATATATATATTTATTTACTATTCTATACATGCATATTAGTACATAATTTCTACCTTCGACAAAGACAATTGTTATATTGATTTACACTTGTTATATAGTTCTAATATTTTTATATTACATATAATTTTTTATTTTTTACATCATATATTATTATACATATTCAAAAGGTTTTATAAGTTGTTTTAGATTGTATTAAATGATTGTATCTATAGGGTAAGATGCCCTTTAGTGTTTTATTTTAATGGCATATGTTTTTAAAAAGTTGATTGAATAATGAATGTTAATTGTGATCACTTTATATAAAAATGGCCAATGGATGTTGTTCAATGTTTCTGAAGAAGTTAGAGCATTTGGCTTTGACGAAAAGTGTATGATATTTTAATGCACTTAAAGGAAATTAAATTCTACATTAAATAGAAATTCGTCTGGAGAATTGGGATTCGTGTTCTACAATGAGAAATAATTAGAATTGTAGTGTTTAGCACAGTTCAGTTTTCAAACTGTCTTTGCTCCTAATCTTTGTTTCTGTTTTCATTCATATGTACTTGTCTGCAAGAGTTTTTAGGGATACATACAGTACTTCGTTTTGTTCTAGACAATAGGCTTCCTGTATGTAAGTAAGGGGGGTGGAGGTGGGGTACAGCCCCCAAGTCTAAGTGCTTGTTTTCTTATTAGGTTATCTGGATAGCAGAAAGATTTTGGACAGTAGTGAGATATGAAACTTCTTTTTAATTGTTCATACAGTATTTGATAGAAAGTATATCTTCAGAAGCAAGTAAGAAAATACAGATTTGGTTTCTTTTTCATTTATGTGAATGCATGGCAGAGAAAGTAGATGTTAGAATGGATAGGTACTGAAGTTTCTTTAGTTTTCATATCTACTTGATTTTATTTGTGATCTACTGCACTTTTATTTTTTTAATATTAATTTTGGGTTTCTTTTTTTACCCATAAGATTTTCACTTATTAAATAATAGTTACTGTAACTCTTTCCTCTCTTTTTTTTTAGTTTTTATTTGTGATCTACTGCAATATTTAATTTTTTGTGTTATTTTCAGGTTTTTGTTTTTTTTACCATATGATTTTCATTCATTGAATATGTTTTATTACTACTCACTGTATTCCTTTATTATTTAGGATATTTATATATTTCATCAGACTGTTCATTAACATATTTAAATTGCAGTAATTTATCCTACATTTTGTAACTACTTCTCAGCTAAAATGTTAATTTTGTAGTCAGGTTCATTTATGTATGAAATGAATAGATAAACAAACAAACACATAATTAACTAAGCAAGTACATAAATAAATAAATTAAATAAATAAACAAACAAATAAATAAATAAATAAATAGAGATATTACCAAATGCTAGTTGACATAAATTACAAAATTTGTGAATATTAGGAAAATACTTTAGTGTTATACAGTGTGAAAAGATGAATAGATTGTTAGTCAATATTAGTCTCAATATAATTAGTGTTAAGCATATTCATAATTTTTAGTATTCTAGTAATAGAATTTCTATTATGTATTTAATATCTGTTAATTGGGTACAGTTCAACTTAATCAAACACTGAATCATATTTATTTATTTGCTTATTGTTTTAACATAGACAAATAAAGAGTCTAAAATGCAAGCACAAAGGTATAAAAGGAATATGCACTAGTGGGGTGATAATGAAAAAAGGCAAATTTGATTCTACAAGAAGAAAAGTTCAAATAAATACCATACAAATGAAATTAAGTGTCTTAATAAAATGAGTTTAGGCAAGCATTGCCTTACATGCAGGTAAGTAGATCTAGAGAGGGAGAGAGACAGAGACATAATATGCCAAATATGATTTTTTATGGTTTACTATTAAAAGGGCAATTGGACTTCATTCGAGTTTTGTAAGTCCAAACGCCCAATTAGACATTAGAAAATAACGAAAAAAAAATGTTGACTAGGTAAGGGAAGAAATTCATAAAACAGGTAAGGAATTAGAACATCATCCCTCACTGAGTTTACCAGCCGAAGGGTGGCACTTGGGGCAAGTTCTGTCATTATTTTATTGAATTGCATTTATTTAACATTATAATTGTGCTATACAGCTAATCTACTACAATTTGCACTGTTATAAAGCTTTTTTACTGTTTCACTGCATTTATGTACAATTTTTCTACCGTATTTTTCATTGCTAGATACTGTTTCATTACTCTAATTGCATTTTTACTGAATTACTTAACTGCAAACTGCTTTTTCATACTGAGAGTTGTATTTTTTGTTTGTGAGTGCATTTTTTGTGAGGTTTCTGTGTTCTAGTCAGGTATCATATAACTGATTTGCTTGCAGTTAAAAGCATTCTCTAGAGTATCCTTGCTCCTTTATCTGTTTAAAACTTTCATTTAATGGCTACAGCTACTAGCTGTAATAGTTTCCCACCCATCCTTCCTGTTGGTGTCTTGTTCTTATACTTGGTGGCTTTGCAGTTGCCCACCCATACTGTAAACTTGATCTGGGACACTCCTCCCAGTCTAGTGTCATTAGCTCATTCTACTTAATACAGAGAGAACATTTGAGAAGGCCACCCCACTTAGGTTGTTAACCTTGAATTATCCTCTGTTCCTGATGTCTCCCTTTCTGCTTTACTAAAAAAAATCCTAGAATCTCCTTGTGTTCTGACTGAGTGTGCTTCTCAGCTGATAAGTATATTTTGGCACTTTTTAACTGCTCAGAGTTGAATAAAACAATAATTGCATTCAGTTTGAATAAATTGCATTTATTTAAACTGTATTTGCTCTAACATTGCTACACACTCAAGTGTGCTAGCTTGCACTGCACTTGAATTGTTTTTAGTGCTGTTTTAGCTGGTGAACTTGGGTATCCTGAGGCAATGTAGCAGCTGCCTCATGTACACAGACAACCCTCTCCTCTTACCTCTCAACACTCAAACTTGTGAGAGATGCACTTATATATCCAAATTGGAAGCCCCTCATTCTCCAGCCAAGACCGGAATAGCTGGTCAAGAGGAGAAGGTCAACACTTGCACCACACCACATGGAACACATAGCACCCCAGAACACACACCAGCACTGCCTTTGCATAAAAACACAAACTACACACCCACTTTCATGGAGGCTGTCAATAAAAATCTATCCAAACAGCAGAGACCTCCAAGGCAGAAATGCACTCAACCACCACAACACAACACTACTCACGAGACACATAACTCTCCTAAACAGTGTGCCACTGAATCAAAGCCCCTAAGGCAAAACAGCATGCTCAACACATAGGTGACTCGATAGTGAGGCACACTGATGTCCCACTCACTAGGGTGAATAAAGAGAAAGTAACAGTTAGCTGCCTGTCAGATGCTAGGATCCACCACATAATGCACACACTTAGGTTCCTCAACAACATGTACAAATATGACTCAGTCGTACATGTGGGTGTGAATGACCTGAGATGTACCTCCCTGGACTACATGAAAAGAGACATGGAGGAGCTCTCAGATTATGTAGCCCAGCCGAGTATGACCCTAGCCATGAGCAGCATCCTACCATCACCCAGAATGATACCACAGTGCAAGCAGAAAATGATTGATTTCAACAATTGGCTAAGTTCTGGTATCATTCTAAGGTGATCCAGTATCTCTCTGCCTGGGTAACATGATTGACAGACCTCAATGCTTTGCCAGAGATGGCTTGCATCTGTCATCCCTGGGCTTCTGGATACTGGCCAAGGCTCTTGCCAACCCTATAATGCCTTTTTTAGGTTGTGTTCCAAATACCAAATTACCACCGTAACAGCTACAAACAAATGCATTCTGAGGGTCATGCTGCTCAATGCTAGAAGTCTAAATCTCAAAATGCACTCACTCAAAGCACTCCTTAAAATGGAGAACATCGACATTTATGCTGTAACAGAGACCTGGTTCAAGGCAGCAGAAAGCACCCCTACAGTACCAGGCTATAACTTTTTCCACACCTTTTGGCCCCAGAACTTGGACCGAAGCTCCAAAGGTGGTGGTGTTTCCATATTCATAAAGGATGCGCACACCTCCAGACTGGTAGCCCAACATAATGCATCAGAGATTCTTCGGGTGCCGCTAACATTGGGTAAGACAGTGATTCAGGTTGTAGCCTGCTTTAGGTCCCCATCCATGTCCCAAGAGTCACACTCCATGTTTCTAAGCACCCTGGAGAATATTAGGGTCCAGCCTAGCACTCTCATACAAGGAGACTTCAACCACCCCTCCATTAACGGTGAAAACTACTCATGTACCAATACACTTGCCCAACGTTTCCTGGAGTTCATTAATTCCAATGCCCTGGACCAGTTCATTCTTACCCCCACTAGAGGTAGCTTGACCTGGTCATTACTAACATGGGCGACTGTTGTTCTACAGCAGTAGTCAGCTCCTCCCTGGTTAGATCCGACCACAAACTAATCACCTTGGAAATTCACATCCATCCCTCCACCCCCCCTGCAATGGTAACCACCATCAAAAACTTCTCCAAAGCTAACTTTGGGCTCCTAAAAACAGAGGTGGCTAATTTCATGGCACCCGTGCAAATGAAGAATAGTTGCATGACCGCCGAATCATACACCAATGCACTGTACAAACAGGTGCACAAATGCATGGATCTCGCTATATCCAATAGAACCAAGAAGCTCTCCTCCAAAAAAAGAAAGCCAATCTGGTTGTTCCCTGCCACAAACAAACTCTACAATGGAAGAAGGAAACTGATGCAGAATAAGGTGAAGTCCCAAGGCTGGAAAAGCTCCCTTATCAGCCTGAGCAAAAAGTTGAGATCCCTCATCAAATCCTCTAAAACTAGCTATGAAAACAGAATTCCAGCAAATAGTAAAGACAACCATAAGGCCTTCTATAGTTATGTAAAGAATCTCCATGGCAATACCCACATTTGCTCTGAGCTAATGCAGAATGGTACCTCCTATACCAAGCCAGGAGATATTGCCAATATACTGGCCAACAGATTCAGTGCCAGCTTTATCCCTCTCCCCCAAAGGACCAGTCACAATACCAGTAGATTGCCAGGTACCTAGTGTTACTGCTGCACAGGTTAAAACAGAACTGTCCAAGGCCAAGAATACAGCTTGTATGGGACCTGACAATATCCCTGGCTGTGTTCTACATGAACTACAGGGTGAACTGGCACCTAACCTGTATGCCCTGTTCAATCACAGCCTCACCTCAGACTTTGCCCCTACCAAATGGCACACTGCTACAGTCATCCCTCTCCCCAAAGAAGGAGCAACTACAGACCCTGGGAACTATTGCCCCATTAGCCTGACAAGTCTGATATGAAAAGCTATGGAACGCATCATCATAGACCTAATAAACTAGGATATAGGAAATCTCTAAACTCTGGATCCCACACAGTTTGGTTTTGTGAAGGGTAGATCATGCCTGCTCAACCTGGTCGACTTCTTTGAGTCAGTCACCAGAGCTGTGGATGAAGCAAGGTGGTTCATACAGCCTACCTTGATCTGGCCAAGGCCTTTGATACCATTCACCTCTCAGGAATCATAGGAAAAACTCACTAAGCTAGGCATCAACCCCTATATCACTAGGTGAGTTGCAAACTGGCTCACAGATAGAACACACAATGTGAAAGTAGCTATCTCCAAGTCAGACTGCCGACTAGTCACGAGTGGAGTCCCACAGGGTTCGGTCCTAGGTCCTCTCCCATTTGGTATCTACTTCTCTGAAGTCCAGGCCAACACGAAGGGACTCTGGCTGACAAAGTTCACAGATGATTGCAATTTGGGAACTACTATTAACTCCCCAAGTGATGCTGACATCCTACAGAATGGCCTCACTGAGACCAACGACTGGTGTCAGAACCATTGTCTTAAACCCAATGCCAAAATATGTGCCATCATTCCCTTTGGGAAAAACCCGGTTCCCATGAATTGCCACATTGATGGTAGTCCACTGAACACAGAAGGCGCTATAAGAGATCTGGAAACACAGGTTGACTGCAACCTCTCTTTTGATCACCATATTGCCACTGTGGTCAGAAAGTCCTTCAATGTGGCACATCTCATTGCTAAGGGTTTTGCATCCAGGAAGAAAGATGTCATTGTCTCCCTCTACTCTTCCCTTATTAGGCCAGTCATTGTGTACAATGCCCCATTTGGCATGTACCTCACTAGACACCTGCAACAACTGGAGAGGCTGCAAAAGTACCTCACAAAGAGGATCCTTGCCCTTAAACACTTGTCCTATATGGACAGACTCAAAAAAGTCCAACTATTCTCTGTCTCATATCGTCTATTTAGAGGCAATCTCTGCTTGACTTACAAAGGCATGTCTGACCCAGCTCTGTTAGAAATGCTACATCTAAAGAAATCCCAGTCCCTCTGCACCACACGCTCCAGAGACCTCAGTCTCATTACCACAATCAACAGAATGTACTGGACGGACAGGTTCATAACCCGGAGACTGCCCATGCTATGGAATAGACTTCCCATACATGTCAAGCAGAGCACCTCACTGACCCTCTTCAAGAGAAAGCTTGATGATTGGATGGGAAATAGAAAATTCACCCCGGGGATATCTGCAGTGTCTCTACTCGACAGAGGCACTGAGAACTATGGTTGGGTGGCACAATGCCAGGGTAATCTTATGGCTAGGCTTGTAAAGGCCCCAGAACCAGTAGCCTAGTACACACCTATGAACTTATGAAGCTCTAAGGTTACTTGTAGGTGCCTATCAGTTATGCAGAAATGTGCAATAGGGACATGGGGCATTATGAATGACAGAAAAACAAGATATATATATATATATATATATATATATATATATATATATATATATATATATATATATAGCAAAGCTAAATTAGATGGAAAGAAAAAAAATAATAAAAGCCTAAGAAGTACAGTGCAGCAACACGTTTTTCTTAACAACTCTTAAACAAATCTGAATAATTTGTTAAATGTATTAGCAAGCCTGTCTATGTCACCTTGTGGCTTGGATATTAAAACCACCCCATAATAATTCAAAAATGAGAGAGAAAAATCTTTAAGCTGGCACTGTGTACTTATTTTTACACACCTTTTTAACTGCTTCACTTTAGGGTTTTCAGAAAGTGCAAGTTTTGTCCCAAGATATACCCAGAAACTTGAAGCAATTAAATATACAAAATGATTCCACCATCTATGGAAACAAAGCTTAGGGAGGCTTATGGTTTAGTTTATTAATTAATTTTATTTTATTCTTTGTTGACCAGGTTAGTCCAACTAGGCTAGTTCTTTGTTTTGGCATTGACATAAATTGGTATTTATACTATGGGGAATTTTTCCAGGTTTAGTTTATTAATTGATTACTTAATTAATTTTATTTTATTCTTTGTTGACCAGGTTAGTCTAACTAGGCTAGTTCTTTGTTTTGGCATTGACATAAATTGGTATTTATACTATGGGGAATTTTTCCAGGTTTAGTTTATTAATTGATTACTTAATTAATTTTATTTTATTCTTTGTTGACCAGGTTAGTCCAACTAGGCTAGTTCTTTGTTTTGGCATTGACATAAATTGGTATTTATACTATGGGGGGGGGATTTTTCCAGGGCATCGGGGAACTTCTCCTACTCTTTTTGATACATGCCATGGGATCTTTTGCATCCACCTGAGTTATCACTCACTCAAGTAGATGGGACCTCAACTTCATCCCATCTAAAGGACAATATATTTAAGAGTACAGCACGCCCTGTTAAAATTCCCTGCAGTGTTAGTAATCGATCCATCTAGTGTGAGAATCAATCCTGCAGCCTTCTGCTCCAAATGCAAGTGTCCTATGTGTTGTACCCGTGACACTGCTAAATACTGGCATAGATTAATATACCTAGATTATGGCAATCATCAAATACTAGTTAAATACTTTGTAATGTTAGTATTGTCATTGATCATGGCAGTAGATGTATTGACCATCATGGGACAGGTAGATTTAATACTGTGCCGAAAGGGCAATGGTTAGCATTAGATAGGTGCATATATTACTGCAGAAAGCAGAATGACCATCAGGGATAGGTGTATTTAATACCATACACAGAGACGAACTATCAATATTAAATAGGTGCATGTATTACTGCATAAAGCATACAGTGACAGTCATGGGCCAGGTGCATTTAATCCTTCCCACAGTGAGCAATGATGAGTATTAGTTAGGTGCATATATTACTGTGTATAGTATAGAATGACCATTATTTGAGAGATGCATTTGATATTGTGCAGAGGCAACAATGGTCACTATTAGATACGTGCCTGTATTACTGTATAGACCATGCAATGCCAATCATGGGATAGGTGCATTTAATACTATGTCACAGATAGCATGATCTGTATTCGACAGATGCATGTATTACTGCACCCAGTAAGCAATGATGATCATTGTTGCAATTAATACTGTACACCTAGAACAATGACCAGGATTAGATATATGAATATATTACTTCACAGAGTATGAAATGACCATCATGGGACAGGTGCATTTAGTACTGTACATGGAGAACAATGATCAGTATTTGATATGTGCTTATATAGATGCATATAATATGCAATGACTATCATGAGATAAGTGTATTTAATACTGGGCTCAGATAGTAATGGTCAGTATTACATAGGTGCAGATATTAATGCACAGGGTATGCAATGCCCATCATGGGAGATGTACATTTAATACTATGCACAGACAGCAATAAGCAGTATTATTACTGCATAGAGTCAGCAATGGTCATCATGGGGCAGCTGTATTTTACACTGTACACAGATAGTAATGACCAGCAATAGACAGATTTCATATATCACTGCATAGTGTAAGCAGCGACGATCATGTTACTGGTGCATTTAATACTGTGCATAGAGAGCAGTCACCAGCACTAGATAGCTGCATATATTACTGAATAGAATATGCAGTAATGATCATGGGATAAGTGAATGTAATATTGTGGCCAGACAGCAAGGATCAGTATTAGATAGGTCTGTATATTACTGCATACAGCATGCAATGACCATCATGTGAGAGGTGCATTTAAAATTGTGCACAGAGAGAAATGATCAGTATTAGATAGGTGTGTATATTACTGCATAGAGCATGCAATGACCATCACGTGAGATGTGCATTTAACACTATACATGGACAGCAATGATCAGTATTAAATAACTGCATATATTACTGCATAGAGTCAGCGATGGTCATCATGGGGCAACTGTATTTTACACTGTACACAGAGAGTAATGACCAACAATAGACAGAGTTCATCTATTACTGCATAGTGTAAGCAGTGACTATCATGGGACAGGTGCATTTAATACTGTGCACAGAGAACAGTCACCAGCACTAGACAGCTGCATATATTACTGAATAGAATATGCAGTAATGATCATGTGACAAGTTAATGTAATTCTGTGGCCAGACAGCAAGGATCAGTATTAGACAGGTGTGTATATTACTGCATAGAGCATGCAATAACCATCATGTGAGAGGTGCATTTAAAATTGTGCACATATAGCAATGATCAGTATTAGACAGGTGCACATATTACTGCAGTAACTATCACTGGACAGATAGATTTAATACTGTGCACAGACAGTGATGTTCACATTAGATAGGTGCATAAATTACAGCATAGAGCATGTAATGACCATCATAGGACAAGTGTATTTAGTACTGTGCACATAGAACAATTTATCTGTATTAGATAGGTGAATATATCAATTCATAGGTAAATATTAGGCTAGCTGCCTTGTGGACGATTTTAAGCTTAGCCAATTTTCTTTAGTGAGAATCAAACCCTGTACCCCTTGCTTGTGAGGCAAATATCTTAACCATTATTCCAACTCCCAACCCTTTAAAAGGTATATCTATGATTTTTATGCTGTCCTTATCTCACCTAAAATCTTTATCTCTGTATCTCTGGTGCATTTAATACTGTGCACAGACAGCAGTGATCAGCATTTGATAGGTGCATATATTACTGCATAGAAAATGCAATGATGATCATGAGACAAGTGGATTTATTTCTGTGCACAGACAGCAATGATTTGTATTATACAATGCCATATATTACTCCACAGAGCAATGACCATCATGTGAGAGTTGCTTTTAATACTGTGTACAGGGAGCAATTATCAGTATTATATAGGTAATATATTACTGCATAGAGTAAAAGATGACCGACATGTGACAGGTGCAATTAATACTGTACACCTAGAGCAATGACCAATATTAGATAGGTGCATATATTACTGCATATTGTATGCAATGACAGTCATGGAACATCTTCATTTAATACTGTACACATAGAGCAATTATCAGCATTAGATAGGTGCATATTAAAGCGTAGGAGCTTGGCACAGGTATTACTGTATAAAGATTCAGTATGAAATAAGTATGTGATGCTGTACCCATTTATAGATCAAAATGATAGCAGAAATATTTGACTCCCTTTACAGCGAGTTATAATCATCATGCAATAGACACTTGCAGTACTGTGCACTGCAGGGAATAATCAGCATGCAATGCACCTGAGCCATATATAAGTGTGACTCCCATAATAATGTGCACTGCAGGGAATAATCAGCATGCAATGCACCTGAGCCATATATAACTGTGACTCCCATATTAATGTGTACAGCAGGCAATAATCAGCATGCAATGCACCTGAGCCATATATAAGTGTGACTCCCATAATAATGTGCACTGCAGGGAATAATCAGCATGCAATGCACCTGAGCCATATATAAGTGTGACTCCCATAATAATGTGCACAGCAGGCAATAATCAGCATGCAATACACATGAGCCATTTATAAGTGTGACTCCCATAATAATGTGCACAGCAGGCAATAATCAGCATGCAATACACATGAGCCATATATAAGTGTGACTCCCATAATAATGTGCACAGCAGACAATAAACAGCATGTGATACACCTGAGCCATTTATAACTGTGACTCCCATAATAATGTGCACAGAGGCAATAATCAGCATGCAATGCACCTGAGCCATTTATAAGTGTGACTCCCATAATAATGTGCACAGCAGGCAATAATCAGCATGCAATACACATGAGCCATTTATAAGTGTGACTCCCATAATAATGTGCACAGCAGGCAATAATCAGCATGCGATACACCTGAGCCATATATAAGTGTGACTCCCATAATAATGTGCACAGCAGGCAATAATTAGCATGTGATACACCTGAGCCATTTATAACGGTGACTCCCATAATAATGTGCACAGAGGCAATAATCAGCATGCAATGCACCTGAGCCATATATAAGTGTGACTCCCATAATAATGTGCACAGCAGATAATAATCAGCATGCGATACACCTGAGCCATTTATAACTGTGACTCCCATAATAATGTGCACAGCAGGGAATAATCAGCATGCAATGCACCTGAGCCATATATAAGTGTGACTCCCATAATAATGTGCACTGCAGGGAATAATCAGCATGCAATGCACCTGAGCCATTTATAACTGTGACTCCCATAATAATGTGCACAGCAGGCAGTAATCAGCATGCAATGCATCTGAGCCATATACAAGTGTGACTCCCATAATAATGTGCACAGCAGGCAATAATCAGCATGCAATACACATGAGCCATTTATAAGTGTGACTCCCATAATAATGTGCACAGCAGGCAATAATCAGCATGCGATACACCTGAGCCATTTATAACTGTGACTCCCATAATAATGTGCACAGAGGCAATAATCAGCATGCGATACACGAGCCATTTATAAGTGTGACTCCCATAATAATGTGCACAGCAGATAATAATCAGCATGCGATACACACCTGAGCCATATATAACTGTGACTCCCATAATAATGTGCACAGCAGGCAATAATCAACATGCAATACACCTGAGCCATATATAAGTGTGACTCCCATAATAATGTGCACAGCAGGCAATAATTAGCATGCGATACACCTGAGCCATTTATAACTGTGACTCCCATAATAATGTGCACAGCAGGGAATAATCAGCATGCAATGCACCTGAGCCATATATAAGTGTGACTCCCATAATAATGTGCACAGCAGGCAATAATCAGCATGCAATACACCTGAGCCAATTGGAGTATTGTGTGACTCCAATAATAATGTGCACAGCAGGCAATAATCAGCATGCAATACATCTGAGCCATATATAAATGTGACTTTCATAATATGTGAACAGCAGCCAGTAATCATCATGCGATACACCTGAGCCCTATATAAGCGTGACTTCCATAATAATGGGCACAGCATGCAATAATCATCATGCGATAAACCTGAGCCCTATATAAGTGTGATTCTCATAATAATGTGCACAGCAGGCAATAATCATCATGCGATAAACCTGAGCCATATATAAGTGTGATTCTCATAATAATGTGCACAGCAGGCAATAATCAACATGCGATACACCTGAGCCATATATAAGTGTGACTTTCATAATATGTGAACAGCAGTCAATAGTCATCATGCAATACACCTGAGCCATATATAAGTGTGACTTCCATAATAATGTGCACAGCATGCAATAATCAGCATATGATACACCTGAGCCATATGTAAGTTTGACTCCCATAATAATGTGCACACCAGGCAGTAATCAGCATGCAATACACCTGAGCCATATAAAACTGTGACTCCCATAATAAATGTGCACATGACCTGAGATGTACCTCCCTGGACTACATGAAAAGAAACATGGAAGAGCTCTCCAATCTTGTAGCCCAGGCAGGTATGACCCTAGCCCTGAGTAGCATTCTGCCATCGCCCGGAATGATACCGCAGTACAAGGACAAAATGATTGACTTCAACAATTGGCTAAGCTTCTGGTGTCATTCTAAGGGGATCCAGTATCTGTCTGCTTGGGATGACATGGTCGACAGACCACAATACTTTGCCACAGATGGCTTGCACCTGTCATCCCTGGGATTCCAGACACTGGCTAAGGCTCTTGCTGCCCCTATAGTGCCGTTTTTAGGCAGGGTTCAAATAACAAATTCACCACCATAACTGGAACAGGCAAGCAAAAACTGAAGGTAATGCTACTCAGTGCTAGAAGTCTAAATCTCAAAATGCACTAACTTGAGGCACTCCTTAAAATGGAGAACATCGATATCTGTGCAGTGACTGAGACCTGGTTCAAGGCTCCATAGAGCACCCCTGCACTACCAGGCTATAACTCATACCACACTTTTCGGCCATGTAACCTGTACCGAAATGCCAAAGGCGGAGGTGTGTCCATATTCATTAAGGATATCCACACCTCCAGGCTAGTTGCTCAGCATAATGCATCCAAGGTTATCCAAGTGCAACTAACTCTGGGCAAAACTGCAATCCAAATTGTAGCTTGCTACAGATTCCCACCATGCCCCAGGATTCCCACTCCTCTTTTCTTGATGTACTGGAAAATATTAGGGCTCAACCAAACACCCTAATAATGGGCGACTTCAACTACCCCACCATTAACTGGGAAAACTACTCATGTACCAACTCCTTAGCTCAATGCTTTCTGGAATTTATAAACTCCAATGCCCTGGATCAACTTATCCACACTCCCACCAGGGGCAACAATATCCTAGACCTAGTCATTACCAACATGAGTGACCGGTGTTCCACACCTGAAGTCAACTCCTCGTTGATCCGATCCGACTATAAGCTTATCACCCTTGATATCCACATCCCGCCCCCACCCCCCATTAAGGAAACCACAGTAAAACATTTCTCCAAAGCCAACTTCATGCTTCTTAAGACAGAAGTAGTGAACTTCATGACACCCATGCAGATGGACAATACATTTACAACTGCTGAATCCTACTTAGATGCACTCTATAAGCACTTACACGAGTGCATGGATCATGCTATCCCAAACAGAACCATGACGCTATCCTCCAAAAAAAGGAAGCCAATCTGGTGGTCCCCTGCCATAAACAAACTGTACAACAGAAGGAAGAAACTGTTGCAAAAGAGAGTAAAATCCCATGAGTGGAGGACCTCCCTGGTCAGCCTCAGTAAGAAGCTGAGATCCCTTATAAGATCCTGCAAAGATAGCTATGAAAACAAAATCACCACTAAATCCAAGGACAACCACAAGGCATTTTATAGCTATGTCAAGAATCTAGATGGCAACATCCAGATCTGCTCTGAGTTACAGCACAAAGGCATGAAAATTACAGAACTAACTGATATTGCCAACATCCTAGCAGATAGGTTCAGTGCTAACTTTACCCCCCTCTCACACCCTAAATGGCCCATATCTATATAGGAAGAATGCAGAGTCCCTGTAATCACAACTACACAGGTAAAAGCTGCACTCTCTAAAGCCAAAAAACACAGCATCCATGGGACCGGACAACATCCCAGGCTGCATTTTACACGAACTTCAGAACGAACTGGCTCTCCACTTAAGCACCATGTTCAATAATAGCCTCACATCAGGCTTTGTGCCCACTGAATGGCTCACAGCAACAGTTATCCCACTCCACAAAGGTGGAGCCAGCACTGATCATGGGAACTATTGACCTATTAGCCTGACGAGCCTGGTCTGCAAGGCCATGGAATGTATCATCATGGAACTCATAAACAAAGAGATTGGTAACCTCCAAACTCTGGATTCCACCCAGTTCGGGTTTGTGAAAGGCAGATCATGCTTCCTGCACCTGATCGACTTCTTTGAGGCAGTCACCAAAGCCGTGGATCTGGTGGATTACGTGGACCGTAAGGTGGTTCACACAGCCTATCTTGACCTCGCCAAGGCTTTCGACACCATCCCCCATTCTGGAATTATAGCTAAACTCACTAAACTAGGTATAAATCCCTATGTCACAAGATGGGTAGCCAACTGGCTCACTGACAGAACCCACAC